>NC_133182.1:44235000-44342500 GCF_049306965.1 Danio rerio
GGAAACATTCACACAAACATTCGCACACACTCATACACTACGGACAATTTAACCTACCCAATTCACCTGTACCGCATGTCTTTGGACTGTGGGGGAAACCAGAGGACCCGGAGGAAACCCACACGAAGGCAGGGAGAACATGCAAACTCCACACAGAAACGCCAACTGAGCCGAGGTTCGAACCAGCAACCTTCTTGCTGTGAGGCGACAGCACTACCTACTGCGCCACTGCCTCGCCCCACATCAGAATCCAGCTAGGAAAAAAATGAATGTGGTAAACTAACTCTCACTCTCTGCGGCCCCTTTGACCCGCTGACGTTTTCGTGAATTAATGTTTTGATCTCCTCTCTTGGCTGTTACAACAATAACGTTACTTGTGGATTCTGACACGAGCGCATCTGCAGAGCGAGTTTTCTCCATTATGTTACCATCTATAATGGTTTAGCTGTGATTGCTGTGGCCGTTTAACATCAGTGTCCGTGTCACTGTTTGCTGAACAGTGCCAGAACAGAGTTAATCGTTAGAACCAATCACAGTCATTTTTCTGTTGAGCGCGTGGTCAATTATAGGCATTTAAGAACTTGCTCAACAAAGCTCAAAAATCAAGCGAGATAATATTTACATTTGTTTATTTGCTATAAATGCTCATGCATGTGCTCGTGTATGTACTTTAGTTTTGTTTAATACATTAAGAAAGTGTTTTCTTTGAGCAGTTAAAGATACAGTACATATATCTGACAGCTTAAATGACACAATTGTATTACAAATAATCTATAAATAATAATATAATTGTACATTTTAATAAAATAATTATTGTGTTGCTAAGTAAAATATCAAATTGTTTAAGAAAAGTACCGTTATTGCACTGTGATATCGAACTAAACCAAACCGAACCGTGAGACCAGTGTATATGCATATGTATGTGTGTATATATATACATGTTTGCATGTTCTCCCTGCAATCACGTGGGTTTCCTACGGGTGCTCTGGTTCCCCCCACAGTGTAAAGACATGCGGTACAGGAGATTTGGGTAAGCTAATTTGTCCGTAGTGTATGAGTGTGAATGAGTGTGTATGGATGTTTTCAAGAGATGGGTTGCAGCTGAAAGGGCATCTGCTGCATAAAACATATACTGAATAAGTCGGCGGTTCATTCCGATGTGGGAACCTCAGATTAATAAAGGGACTAAAAAGCTGAAAAGAAAATGAATGAATGTATTTTACAATAAACAAATAAAGTCTTGTTAGCACCCGTGTTAATTAAATAATAATAAAAGCCTCGACTCAAACATTTCAACCTTATTGTACAAACTCAGAGCTTGACTCTTCTATTTAAAACTGAAGTTAGTGCCACAGGTATTTAATAAGGCTCAAAGATGAAAAAAAAAAAAAAAAATGCTGATCATGATTCAAAAACAATCTGGCATTGCATACAGGTCTGATTTTGTTTCAGGTGCTCGGGGATTTCACTTCCCAGCAGTTGCCTTTGAGCACCATTTATAATGCTGTTCTCTCTCATACACTCCAAATTCAACCAAAGTAAATGAGCAGACGAAGATGCTTTGATCTGCTTCTGATATCTGTCGAAATTTTCATCCCACAACAAAGGAGAGAGGGGGAGAAACAGGTAAACCCTGGCCTTTTGATCTGAACCCTATAGCGGCCTCTGAAGTGGCATGGGTCATTAAAACTCTTCTGCCATGGAGGTTCGCTTGAGTGCAGATGAGAGAGCAAGGTTACAGGAGACGACTGTGCTGTCAGGAGCATCCAGAGAAGAGGCTTCCGGGTCTCGGGGGGCTCCATCCATCTTTACATGAGGCCACGTTTTTTCAAATATATTAAGCACATAGACTGACCTCCAACCAGCAGATCAGACTTTACCTGCAGGTTGAGGATGTGTATATGTGTAGGTCAGAGTACAGAAATAATGTAATGATTTCGGCTTGATAAACAACAACTAAAATAAAAAAAGAAAGAAAAAGAAAATCAGTAGTTTGTCAACTTAAAGGTTCAAGAGTACTTTTTTGAGATTTTAACAGATTTGTGTGTGTTGAGCATCATTTAAGACAAGGTTAGCATATGTCAGCTTTAATTGTGGAGAAAACTGGATCATTTTGAGCTTTTGTTTGCTAATTTCATCTTCCAGGTTTCAAATAATTTTTGGGGCGGGATCAAAACCGGCGACATATCGATCTGTCCACGTATGACGTGTTAGTTTCTCATTATTATTAGTTGGTTGTTATTTTGTTATTATTAGTTGAGTTCTTATCCTTCATGCTTCTTCTAATTCATGAGAGCACATGCTTTCCGATGACAGACCTGCTAAGCTGTGAGACCACGGCATGCGGTATTTAGCTGTTCATGAAGAGTAGCATGTGTTTATTTGTTTCACCTTAAAATAATAAGGTTCTATCTGACATTTTTGTCAAAATTGATTTACTGACATATTCCTATTAAATGACAACCTATTTACATTATTGGATGGTTTTTTTATAAGTTGTTTACATTTTAGGACATTTTATTTTAAAAAAATAAATGTTACACACATACTGTTTGCTATATGGAATGCAAAAACTTTAAAGTTCAATATCTCAAAATCATTCAGAATGCAGATAACCTTATAATTCCAAGGTTATGAATTGGAGAATGGCAAACTTTGTCTTTTAAAGGTTCAGGACACCCTGGATAACTTTTTTTTATATTAACAGATTTGCGTGTGTTGAGCATCAGTTAAGACAATGTTAGCACCTGTCAGCTTTAATTGTGGGGAAAACTGGATAATTTTGAGCTTTTGTCAGCTAATTTCAGCTTCCGGTTTTAAAATGATTTTTGGGGCGGGATCAAAATCGGCGATGTAGCGCAGTACTGCAAGTGCAATGATGACGCGTCGGTTTCTCATTATTATTCATAGCGGAGTTTTCTTATCCTATGAGAAGAGCCGGCTGCTTAATTATTCATGAGACCTGCCAGACCTGCCAGAGTCAAGCCCGAGCTGTGAGACACGTCACGGACCCACGGCACGGGCACACAGTATTTAGCCGTTCATGAAGGCTCATATGCGTTTGTTTCCATGATCCACGCGGTTTGTTGCATGTTTTCCCCCGCGATCTTGTCAGGGCCGATCATACAGCAAAGCTGTGTGTGTGTGCTGCTAGCATTTTTGTCGGGAGAGCAGTACGAGAATTAGAGAATGGCGGACGCTGTCTTTTATCAGGAGTTCATTCACATTCAGACACATCAATGTGCTGCTGTGTTTGCCTAAATCATCCAGATTACCAGCAGGGCTAACGGTTAAAATAGACAGGTTAGGAGACCTGCTGCACTGAGTCTGCTGGATACGGGGATAGAGGGAGAAGTCCCCATTTATACGGTTTACATGAACACACTTATCTTTATAATTATATAAATTGTGGTTATGTGTATATGAAATTACGAATAACAAATGTAGCAGGGCATTAAATCACTGTTTATTTCTTTGCATTTTAACTTTGTAAACTATAAACTCATGCGTCTCCTCACGGTTTGTCTCATTTTGTGAGCTAGCTTCGTTCGCTCACGTTCTCCCCTGCTGGCCACGCCCACTCCTGCCCGATGCTCGCGGAGCTCCACGCCCATTAATCATGCATCTTTTGAAAAAATTCTGAAGTAGACTTTAACCGAAAGTGGGGGGTGTCATGGCCCTTTAAGCCATATATTTTTTCAATAGTCTACAGAACAAACCATTGTTATACAATAATTTGCCTAATTACCCTAACCTGCCTAGTTAACCTAATTAACCTAGTTAAGCCTTTAAATGTCACTTTAAGCTATATAGAAGAGTCTTGAAAAATATCTAGAAAAATATGATTTACTGTCATCATGGCCAAGAAAAAAATAAATCAGTTATTAAAAATGAGTTATTAAACTATTATGTTTAGAAATGTGTTGAAAAAATGTTCTCCCTGTTAAATAGAAAAATAAATAAATGGGGGGGGGGGCTAATAATTCCGACTTCAACTGTATATCCGTGCTGTAGTAATGTGTAGCCTATATATTATATGAAATTACATGTAATCTATCGTATTACATATAGAGCTCTAATTGAAATTAAAAATAAATCAAAATTCTGACTTGAACTGAAAAAGCAGGTTTTCATGGCCCTTTAAGTATTTTTTTTATGGTAGTTTGAAACTATATATTGTCTGAGTTAGTCATGTTAAATATGGTACAAAAGCTTGGTAATAAGCTGCCAGTACTTCATTTCTGTTATTTTACAGCTTTATTGGTAAGTACTAATACCCTATTTCATGATTAACATGTTGTATTCATTTACACTTTTTAATTGCATTCTGAGACCTTGAGTTTGCTCACAGTTTTTGATGTCGAAAATTATAACTTGTAAGTCACTTTCTTTTTTTGTATTCTTAAACAAGATTGTATATAGTGTTCATTGATATAAATATGGGAAATAACAGAAACTAATCACTCTAATTTGTATCACGGTTTGCCAAGTTTAAGATTTACTAAATCTGGTAAAAATGCACTATAATGGTTGTCTGTCCACCCACGTTTTTGTGTAACAGATGAGCTCTTCCATAATGGAATTTAACTTTCATTACGTCTTATTGTGTGTTTTTATTTGCTCTCAATAGGAATGAATTAAAAAAAATTAACAGAAACATTTGGAATGTTTATAAAATAAAAAAAGAGCACAGAGTGCTGTTGTTGACAGCCACATACTAAAGGAATTCACAAGTGGTCCACAAGTATATAGTACACTACTTATAGCACTGCGGTTACTATAGTATGCACAGTAGTACAAAGTGAAAAGTCACAGCACTACTGAAGGGGGAAAAACACTACATTGTGTCACTATATTGTAAAAAAAAAACATTTGTAAATAAACTATTTTCTGTATTACTTATTTAAGCTTTT
This sequence comes from Danio rerio, assembly GCF_049306965.1. Taxonomy (NCBI): domain Eukaryota; kingdom Metazoa; phylum Chordata; class Actinopteri; order Cypriniformes; family Danionidae; genus Danio; species Danio rerio. The sequence continues at coordinate 44,239,914 of NC_133182.1, forward strand.
GGATTATGGCATCTTGATCACTCCTCCGAAAGCTTTTGATATTGAAAAGATGGAAAAAGTTACTCTTGTTGCCATTTTTAATAGATTGAACTGATGTATAGTCTGTGTTGGTGTTGTAAATTACAGTACAAAAACCTGGTAACAAACTGCCAATACTTGTTCTGTTATTTTACAGACTTAATTCTCTCTATAATATTTCTTAAACAATATCTTGTCTCAAGTTCCTGCTAAAATGGCAAAAAAAAAAAAAAAAGCCACTTTCTACAGTGTTGAATTTTCAACACTGAAAGTCTCTGGAGCAGAAATATAAATCCTATAATGCATTTCACAACTGTAAATAAACAGAAAACACCATTTAACCACAAACCTGTTAAATAACAAATATATATTTTTATGGTGTAGCATCTAGTTCATGATTGCACAGTGAAACTATAAAACGTATTGGAGATTAAAGCAGACTTTTTTTTTTTACATCAGTATGTTCTCACCATGCATAATGCTAACATAATAATGTAATCCCATTATTTATTCACATATTGCACTGTAATAATAATTTACTGATAATGCTACAACATACCAGAAGCTTGTCACTGCTAATTTAAAAGTATCTGGAAAAGCTTTTGATCTCTTGACGGTAATTTACCAGTAAAGACTTTACCGTGCCCTCAACCATTATTCAAAAAAGGATGCTTTGTGGATTGATCTGTCATTTTGATTTTGCCCAAAATCCCCCATTGTGTGTTCTACAATGAGCCTGATTCATCCAACAACTCATTTTCACTTTTCAGTCCAAATGAGATTGGGTCTGAGCAAAGGCAATGAGGTCAGTGTGAAAAATAATCTTGCGGGCATAATGTTCCTCATACATATTTGAAATATGTGAATGTAATTTGAGCGGGAAGTATGCTTAATCTATTTTTTGATGTTGGATAGCAAATCCATCCTCACCTGTCAAGATACTAATCTCTTTTTTTTCCTGATATGTGGGTAACCAACTTAAAGGAGGAGAATAGTTTATTTCCCTCATTTTCATCAGGCACTTTAAATGCATGGGCCATTTAAATCTTCAAATGACTGAAGATCACATACAATTCTAATGATTATGGCTTGGCAAGATTGTTACTAAATATTGGAGCGTACAACAGAGTAGTTACAGATATAAAGAAGTGAAACACACAGACAAAAAAAGGCAAGACAGACTGGAAACACAGCAGAAGGGAATTGAAGGTGTGCTGTTTGGAACGAGCTGAATGTGTTTTGGAGGCCATACGGACATCCATTGTGTCTGTCCATCTGGTTTTTACAGATATGTGAGTCACTATCGAACTAACTTTATTTTCCAGATGGTTGAAGCAACCTGAATTCACCGCTTCCCATAAACACGTCAGTCCTTTTCTGTTTGCGAATATAAGCGATTTTAGATGTGTAAAGTGTAAGCCTATATAGGACGATTCACACTGTGACGACAGATGCTGACCAACAGATCATCAGATTACAGTATTTCACTTGTCAGACCCTCTAAGACTTATGGAAACCTATTTCCATCATGTTTGTTTGTTTGTACTAGAAAAAAAGAGTCGCAATTATTACTTTAAATGTCATTATCTTATCTTAGTATGTCATAATTTCAGATTTTTTTGGGCTTCATCAATGGCAAGAAAAAAAAAATTAATATAAATAAACAGTGAAAAGAATTTCCAACAATATCACAATCAGACAGGGGTAACGCTCTAATCTGTCTAAATTGATGTACTGTCTGTTGCCATTGGTTGGCCTCTGTCCAATGGTGTACAGTAACAAGTTAAACACACTCAGCTCACTGTAAATGAGTAGCTTTTTAAAAATGTGTAATTATACTTGAGTACATCTTTAGTGCTGTATCAATACTACTGCATCGTTTCCCGTCAACCTGCAGTCACTAAATAATATACAGTTGAAGTCAGAATTTTTACCCACCCTGAATTATTAGCCCCCTGTTTATTTTTTGCTTAATTTTTGACAGACATTTTTTTCAGCAAATTTCTAAACATAAGTTTTAACTCATTTAAGTTTTAACTGATTTATTTTATCTTTGCCATGATGACAGTAAATACTACTTTACTACATATTTTTCAAGATGCTAGTATTCAGCTTAAAGTGACATTTAAAGGCTTAACAAGGTTAATTACTGTAGGTTAACTAAGCAGGATAGGTTAATTTGGCAAATCATTGTATATCAATGGTTTGTTCTGCAGACTATCAAAAAACTATATAGCTTAAGGAGGCTATTCTATTTGGCCTTAAAATGTTTAGCAAAAAATTAAAAACTGCTTTTATACTAGCCGAAGTAAAATTAATAAGACTTTCAACAGAAAAAAAATAAATAAATAAATTATCAGACATACTGTCGACATGTCCTTGCACTGATTAACATAATGGGAATTATTTTAAATGAAAATTCAAAGGGAGGCTAATAATTCTGACTTCAACTGTGTGTTCATCTACGGCGAATAAGTAGAATAATCAATCATGTACTTCCTATCCAATCAATTTGTGCATTTAAAAATCACATCAGACAGACCAACATCAAGACATTTTTAAAGTAAAGTGTGAAGCATTAAAAGTGTCCAAGAACATGTACAACATAAGACTGTTTTAGACTGTTTTCAAAGACCCAGGTTGCATGTGTTCTACCAGTGCTGCACAAGCTTGTTTACTGGACATACATAGCTTGTTAGTCAGCGTTCAAAATGCATGATGTAAACATTACAGAAATACAGCTAGATTTTTACCCCTTAGGTTACACAGATTACACTCCGCATGTAAACACATCAACCTGCTTCCCGTCTGATTATAATATGGGAGCATATATTAATGTAGTCTGTTCTCACAGTAAAGTACTCCCATTTTAAATGTAATGGCAACTAATTTAACTTTTAACACTTAGAAATACATTTAAAAGAAAATGGTACCGGTGTAAGCTACACTTTTATTTGCTTATTGATGACATAATTTACACAGCTTAATGCTCACTACTCACTACACTTGTTTACTGAGTAGTATTTAGAGCAGATACATTTATTCTACTTGGAACATTATTTTTTTTTTTTTGGCATTTTTTCCCAAAACTTTTATTCAAGTATGATTTTTCAGTGCTCTTCCCACCAAAGCGTCCGTCTTTGAATTATGTATTTGCCCAAAAGAGTAGCTTTCAAAACTCTAGTTTGGTTTGCATATTGTCTTGAGACTGAACAGTGTATGAGTTCTTTTCTTTGAGTAGTAAACTTGTTCTTAGCACCAAAACAATGAACTGCTCAGAATATATATTTATTTTGTCATGATGATGCATTTTAGAGTTATTTCAGAGCATCATAGATGATCAAAGCAGATGCTCATGGCACTGCCAGTATTGTACAAATGTGTTTGTAAAGACAGATACCGGAAAACACAGTGTGGATGTTCGTCATCAATACAATGGTGCGAAACCACCAAATTTCCGTGCTGGTTATGGAAGCAGCTGGGAAAACAGACCTGAAACAGACTGTTGGTAATCTGGTTTAGAGTTTCAGGCTTTTCCAAGAGGAATCTACGCTCCCATTCATCAAGGCTGACAGACTTTATCTAAGCACCTGAGAGCTGCCATCTAATATCATATACTCAAATCCATTCTCATCCAGACATGCCGAGGGTCACATCTTATCCCTTTTTTCAAAAGAAGAGTATCTCTCACAGGCTCCAGTATCAATAGCCTTTTCACATTTAACCTTAACAAGGTATGTCAAAATAACGGTGATGATAGCAGAGCTGACGATAGATGATGTTCATGATGATGATGATGATGATGATGATGACGACATGAACTGTTGTATTATCACTTATGGGTAATAGTTTTGTGTTTCGCTTGAAAACATTTGATGTACTTAATGTTGGTCCCCGTTAGGCAATATGTTTGACAAATACATAATAATAATAATAATAAAATAAATAAGAAGAAGAAGAGAAAGAAGAAGAACAACAACAATTTATCCTAGCATCTACATATCAAATAACTCTGATTAGAGTATTGAGTCCCACTTGGAAAAAAAAAAACAATACTAATACACTAGTTTATAGTAAATACTATAGTGTTTTTGAACCATGCTAGAGTAAAGTGTTTTATACTGTAACTATATATAGTTGAAGTCAGAATTATTAGTCCCCTGAATTATTAGCACCCCAGTTTATTTTGTTCCCCAATTACTGTTTAATGGAGAAAATATTTTTTCAACACATTTTAAACATTACAGTTTTATTAACTAATTGTATTTGCTCATCTTTTGGCTCAACTAGGTTAATTAGGTTAACTAGGCAGGTTAGGGTAATTAAGCAAGTTATTGTAGAGTGATGGTTTGTTCTGTAGACTATGGAGAAAAAAAAATAGCTTAAGGGGCTAATAATTTTGACCCTAAAATGGCTTTTTAAAAAACATTTATTTTTAGACAAAATAAAACAAATAAGACTTTCTCCAGAAGAAAAAAAATTAGCAGATATACTGTGAACATTGCTTTGCTCTGTTAAACATCATTTGGGAAATATCTAAAAAAAAAAAAACAGAAGAATTAAAATCAGGGGGGGGGGGGGGGGGGGCTAATTGTTGGCTAACAATTCTGACTTCAACTGTATATTTTTATTATTTAAAACACTTAACATTACACCACACTGTAAAATTAACTATGGTGAACTGTTAAACTGTAATCAATTCAGTAGAATGTTTTAGTTTTTACTACGGCGAGTAAACGGCGATGTATTGTAGCATTATATATTTATAAAAACATAGTACAGTATAGTACAATTAGTTTATTTTACTATTGTTGTTCTTTAACCATAGAAAATACAGACTTACTTCAACAGATTAATGAAGTACTTTACTATATTATAGTTAAAAACACTATAGTATTTACTATAAACTGCTACAATATATTTCATGCGGGGTGTTATAAACTGTACAGTAGTCATAATCTGAAATGGTTCATCAACTTTCATCAAAGTCATTCTAAAACTATTGAACAACACTCATTTTTGTTTTAGGACAGATTTGACTTTGTTTTTTTTTATCCACTTCAATGTTGACTACTGTAGTTAGAGTATAGGGTTAGTAGAATAATTTAACACACTCAAAAAAATGCTATTTTTTCAGACCAAATTTGGGTAAATCTTTTGCTGGCAGATATAACGCAGACAGTCTAAAAATACTCTAATTAGTTCTAGGTGAATTGCAGTGGGAAAGTTACATTATTTGTGGTCAACAAAATGCCTAAAGGGGACGATCACCATAAAGTGTTACGGAACAATATTTGACAAAATTCAAAGTCCAAAATTTTTAGATATGCATTCAATTAAAAAAATGTATTGAATTAATAAAAATGAACAGAACTGCTTATATTGAAGTCAACCATGTTAGTAAAAATTAAAACAGGGTTTTCTTTCCTATTACAGACAATGGACTTCCATCTTCTAAATGTAAATGTATTTAAATAAAGTGTAATCAAAATAGAATTTTGCATAACTGCTTTTCTGTTGCACAAACTGAGGATAAACAAATGAAGAACATGCACAGCATGAAAATCATTAATTTTTATAGGACAGAGCAAGACTAACTGGACTGGAGATTTGCCAAGTTCATGGGGAAACATCCAGGAGGATGTAATTGCTTTACTCACCAGCTCCATCTTTTAGTTTCAGGAACTTGGAATGATTTCTCCTAAATCCAACAAGCAAGCTTCATCTCTTCTAAGACACTTGATGAAAATAAATAAATAAAAAAGCCTTTGTTGCATTCTATTCCGAGGCTAATGCTCAGCCACTATAAGCAACAAAGAAAGTCTCTTGCACGTCTCACTCGGGCTGGAGGAAGGTACATGGGGGACTAATTATGCTGGCACAACCTCAACACTCAGTGGGAGAAATTTCTCTCTTGTGGAGAGTTCTGGGTACAGTTAGGCGCCCACTGGTCTGAAACACTGGAATGGGGCACACAGAGACATCATTTGTGGCTCTACTGATCATTTGACTAATGGATTCCATAGTAGTAAGATTGTGAAGAGTAAAAAAAGTTCAGACGAGATTCAAGATAAGATGACACACACATGCACACACGCACATAACCAATCACAACCCCTCACAAATCTATCTTTCAACTTCATATTTTTACTATAAAGCTATACAATATTATATTTGTGCATATACATTAGATTAGTCAGTACTGAAGTCAAATCTGGACCTTATCTAACAAAATAACGGTCCAAAAATTAGTAAAGCCAACTTTATGTTTTAGAAAAATATTAAATACAAATTTAAAGAGGAAAAAAAAAAATCAAGAGACGCAAATAAATAAAAGGAAAAAATAAATTGTTGAAATTTTGAAGGCTGTAATTTTTTTTGCAATATTTTGCTTGAATTGAATTGTATTATCCTTCATTTTCTAAAAATGTTTGGTGACAAAAATATTATTTTAATAAATATACCTGTTTGATAAATGTTTTAGATCTTTTGTACATCTGTTTTGTTTAAATGAACCAAAATGCATTGCCTATATTTACTGAGAAATTGACAAAAATGGGGTGTACTCAATTATGCCGAGCACTGTATTACACATAGGACAATAAAGGGCAATATGTCTAAGTGTACCATATTTTATTAGTTTTTTATGCATTTTTCTTTTAAATCAGGCCTGAAGATAACTATCAAACGTGTCATTTTAAGGATTTTAACTCTTCAAATTCCAGCATGTTTACAAAAAAAAAAACACTGTCGTATAAAGAAAAAAAACAAAACAAAAAAAAAAAAAAAACGAAATTAGGAGACATGGTGGTTTAGTATTCCCTCACAAAAAGAAGGTCACTGGAGTCCTGGGTGAGCCATTATGCTTATCTGTGTGAAGTATGCATGCTTGCATTGTCCAATTGCATGAATTGGACAAAGTAAATTGCCCATAGAGTGAGTGTGAATGGAGGGGTGTATGGGTGTTTCATAGCACTAGGGGTTGCACAAGCTAGTGCACTCTCTGGGCTGGGATGTGGCAGAAAGGGCATTTAAAATGTGCCAAAGTAATTGGAAATACATAATAATAATAATAATAATAATAATAATAATAATAATAATGTGGAATATTGCAGTTTTATTGCAATATTTAAACATGAATTTAAAAGATAGATTTGTGAGTGCTGTACTCATATACAGTTGCAGTAAGAATTATTAGCCCCCTAAATTATTAGCCTGTTTATTTTTTTTTCTCCAACTTCTGTTTAACAGAGAGATTTTTTCAACACATTTCTTAACATAATAGTTTTAATAACTCATTAATAACTGATTTATTTTATCTTTGCCATGATGACAGTAAATAATATTTAACTAGATATTTTTCAAGACACTTCTATACAGCTTAAAGTGACATATAAAGACTTTACTAGGTGAATTAAGTTAAGGCAGGTTAGGGTAATTAGTTGTTCTATAATGACGGTTTGTTCTGTAGACTATCGAAAAAAAAAACACACACACATATATATATATATATATATATATATATATATATATATATATATATATATATATATAGAGATAGATAGATAGATAGATAGATAGATAGATAGATAGATAGATAGATAGATAGATAGATAGATATATATATATATATATATATATATATATTAGGGTTGGGCATCTAAGCTATAATGCCGATCCGATACGCATCTCGATACAAAGAATACGATCCGATATATTAGCGATACATTTGTGACATATTGCGATGCAACACGATACGATTCACACCCATATCACGATACGATGCGATATTTCAGCACTAACTAATTAGATCAAGTTTATGAGATGATGTGAAAGAGGATGCTGTGCCATTGAATGAGTTTGATTATTTATAAACCAAGTAAAACCAAGACTTTTTTTACAAACTGGCTTTTCTCTCAGAGCCAGAGTGTCAGTTTACAGTAGAGGGCCATTTTAGAACATATAGCACATATTATTTAAGTATTTTCAAGATAAACAGAATGTATAAGTGCAATATATATTAAAAAATATGTATATTTCACTCTTTCAACATAAATAAAATTAGCATTGCACAACAAGAATTGTGATTTAACTTTTCAACTATGAAAACAAGTTTTACAAAGATATTTTGCCACTGATTATTCAAAACTTAAGGTGGTGAACTAGCAGTGTTATGCTGCTTTGAAACATCACTGTCACTGTAAACAACAGGCTAATAAAAATATAACAAACCAGCAATCTTCTTGCTGTGAGGTGGTCAAACTACCCACTGTGCCACCGTGACACCCAATTATTTTTATCATTATTATTATTAATATTATTATTATTATAATTAAATAAAAATTAACAGGAGGAGGTGTTTAAAACCTTCGTTCTCCGTGACACTAGGCTGAATATCTTTGCAGATGAACAATGCAATAGCATTCGTTATTGGCGTAGAGCGAGCAGAACTGTTGCGCATGGAAAAAAAAAAAACTTGCAATGCTTTTCTCACCACTTTTGGAGCTGGTTGAAGCAGTGCGAAAGCCGTCGATGCAGAAACACTGGAAGATGCTTTCACAACAACACCGTGGCGCCGCTTTCAGATTACTCGTACTGCCCGCGTATTTTACAGATGCGCGGCACATTTTGCAAATTGCATCTGTCCTGTCAAGTCGTCCATCCTTAAATCCATAATGTTGCTTGCCATACTTTAGATTTAAAACTCAGTGGGGAATAAAATGTTTGTTTTGCTTCTCGCGCTTTCTGAGGGCGCTCCACTAGCTTTATCCGCACACCTGATACACTTGAGTTGTAGTGTGTGTGCACATCCGCAAATCCGTTGCTAAGGCTTACTTTATGTAGGTCGATTAAATTATGCGCCAAAAACAGGTTGACAACACTTGTTAATAAATAAAAAATACATTCTATACTAAAAATATAAGCTGTATCTCGGAAAAATCGATGCATCTCGCAAAAACCGATACATCTCGATTTGCTTCCAAAATTTCATTCATCCTCTGCTGCTCAACCGATGCACTCGCATCGTGAACGCGCATAACCACGTATCGATACATATCGGTTAATCTTCCCATCCCTAATATATATATATATATATATATATATAGCTTAAAGGGGCTAATAATCTTGACCTTAAAATAGTTATAAAATTACAAAAAAAAAAAAAACTTTTATTCTAGCCAAAATAAAACAAATAAGTATATAAGTTGATAATAAATATTATCAAACATACTGTGAATATTGCTGTTTTAATGGATTTCAATGGAGACATTCAAACAGGAGGAATTAATTTTTTGTAGCAAGTGAGTCAAGAAAAGAAATGAGTGTGAAATATTAACATTTCAATAAAAAGCACACCCTTTTGCTAAAGATGAGGCTCTTTGCATTGGCAAAGTGAAATCACTACAAAGACAACAAATCTCCATAAGCATGCACAAGTGTTCAAAGTTTGAAGAGGACATGTGCGACGTCTATTGGAAATGCATTGTAGTAAGAAATGAGCTCACATAGTGCAAGAGAAACTAATTAAAATGCAAAACAGGCCCTAGCGTGAGGTAGCACAACACGACAGCCGCCGTCTCCTCATTTTTTTACACCCTGTTTTGTTTGTTTCACCTATTGGGCAGCTTTCAGATGAGAAAATATTTTGCATGGTGACCCTGATCAAAATGCGGCTGACATTGCCGAGAACAATACCAGTGCATTTAAATGGACGACACGTGCGGCGGCTGAAGAATGGCACTAAATGAAACAGGCTTCAAAGCAGGGTGGCTCAGTCTGCCTTTGTTACCCCGACTTTGTATGAGGATGGATAAAAACCTTGAGTTGATTCTGTGAATATGCAATGGCTTACAACAAATCCCCGGGCTGTGTCAAGAGCTCTCGTTTGAGCCGTTGTGCTTTACAACAGCGCGGCTCCTCTGGGAGCAACGGTTTCAGCATATACGCCAAAGGGTTACATGAATTATCAATAAGAGAGTATATTCTGTTCACTATATATGCTCCGTTCAGTCATTGTAAATGGACAGTGGACTCTTATCACTCTGTTGCTGGGTAACAGCTGAAGAGAACTGTTATGCGCTTGTAGTGCCTTTAGAGGGGCCATTTTGACTCATAATTCCCCAAAAAGGCTTTCTGAAAGCATCTTTGGCTTTGTGAGGTAAAACTGGCACCTCTGTACACACAATACAGTGGGACCCATTAAGCCCAAAGCATTACAGACAATTCTTTCTTGGAAAGAAGAACTAATCACATAAACTATCAGTATGCACTTTAGCTCATGACACAGCATAAAAAGTCCTTGTTTTAGCTTTTACCAGCCTTGCAAAATAAAAACAAATCCTACCTAATGGAACAGTTTGTCTAAAAAAAAATATAAAATTATTTCTACAGTTATTTCTACTATTGGTACAGTCGCTGTTACCAGCTCTTTCTTTCAAAGTTTTATTTTGTTTCTTTCCTGTGGAGGTAAATGTGTCAATGTGTCAAAATAAGACGTTTTCAATATTAAAACTGCAAATGCAAGTTTGTTGCATTTATTTTTAAACATTAAAATGTGTCCTGTTTCTCTCTGGTTTTATTTTTTTGTCAAGCCATTTTCTTGATTTTGTCATGTCCATTTTCAAGATTTACAGACTTAATGTATAATTATTTATATCTATAGACATCACAGTACTAAACTAGAGCAATATGTCCTTTGATGACATATAAAAAGTACAATATTTATCTACAAACATTAAAGTAGATACTGTATTAGGGATGGGATGATAACTGTTTTCAAGGTATACCACGGTGTGGATAAGTTTTAAAATCACCAAAATTTTCTGCTGTACCGTTGGTTTATGTCAGATTTGTTTACTTTTTTTTTTTTAAACACAACAGTATCTTCTAGCAAAAAAGATCTCCAGAGATGCCATTGGATTGTAAAGAAATCTGTGTTTTATTAACTAATGAAAACAGCAAAAAATTTATTTGAATATTTAGCCTGACATGTTTACTGCTCCAAAATATTACAAATATTTCCTAACATAAAATATATTGTTTAAAGAGAAAAAAAGTTTTCGTTTTTTTTACCCAGACGTTTAAAAATAATGTTTTAGAGCAGTGATACCCAACCACCGGAACAATTGGTACCGAGCCACATAAGAAATCATAAATTATTTCTGTAGAAAATATTCCCCCCACGACTTGGTTTCTTCTACTCACCCCCACCATCTCACTTGAAATGGACTATGCCAAAATCCACCACGGAGCGGGAAGAACGATCGCTAGAAAATAGCTCAGTGGTGGTTGTTGATAGTTTAAAGTTATAAAACAGGTATTATAGAGTCCAAATCAGCAGAGCATTTAAGGATTGTGCATATGTGTGCGTGCATCGCTAAGTAAGTACCTGAAATCATTGCAATATGTATCTATATGGAGTTTCACATAATCATACTCATTAGGGCTGAAACATGCCAATGCAAACATTTAATTCGGCTATACAGTTGTATTATTGTTAATATGTTTGTCAGTTGAAATGTTTGGCACAGATGTTATGTATTTGATGCATATAAACCTTGATTGAAACATAATCAGACCGCGATAGTGCAACTATGCGCACTGAGTTGTTCATGATTAACCTGGATGCACGAGTGCAGCAGCTGTGTTCACGTGAAGCTGTATATTCACGTATATTAAAATCCTTTAGAACACAGATATAACCTAATAATTCCAAGCAAATGCAATTTTATCCAATAACAGAAACCAAACATTAATGGAACGCTTACCTATTCAGCTTCCATATGTAAATTTAAATTTTCAAAAAAGGACACTTGGAATCCAGGGTCACATAGCTATATACATACAATAGGTCATGTTAACTCATGGACATTTTTAAATGTCTTCTTTTTTCTTTTGTGTTAAGAATGGAAGCTGTACAAGTCAGGATTGATATGACGGTGACTAAATTGTTATAATTTTTTGAATAGTCATTATTATTTTGGGATGAACTATCCCTTTAAGAGTTGTCTTTGTGCCTCAGCAAATTAACAATATCACATCTTTTCATTTGGAGCCGTACATTCAGCAGAACAGCACACGGGTCACTTCTAACAAAGGCTGAGCACAAACGCTGATGTGTTAAAATAGCTCGTCTTTGACATTCACAGAAAGACACCTGAATGGATTATTTTATTATTATTATTTTTCTTTTTTACACAACAGCTCCCTGCTAACCTCACACTCTCCGCTGACAGGCTGCCTGTGAAAAGCAAACTTAGTCTATGCACCGAGCTCTGTGTCTGCCATCGATTGTTCCCTCTCCTCTCATCTGCAATCCATAGGCCTGTTGCTATGATGCCGTTGGTTTTCTGAAGCGAGCTGAATAGGCTCCACAAAGAGACGCATTTACCGAGGAGAGATGAAGACGCAGCCGCATTCATCTAGCCTTGTTATTCTGTCTCTGAAACGAACGTGTCCTTCCTCTCATGCCCTTTACTTTGTTATGCTCAAAGGGCATAGCGAGGAAAATCCACTCTGGCATCCGTTCGCTCCACCGACGTAAACAAAACAACACTCTTGTCAGATGTACAGCTTCAGTTTCAATACTATAATTTGACGATAAGAGCAAGCTACATATCATGAGAGATTTAGTCCCCTCTTTTCCACCCACTCGCTCATGATAGCTGTTTTACATATTGCCGTTTCATACCCTAAAAGACAGACATGGTTGACTGCAGATAAGAACAAAGAAAGGCAGCCGATATGAGTCGCTCGCTCCGGCGGGATCAAATCCATCGCCAAGACAATGTGGGTGTAGTTAACATTTCATAAGCGCCGCATTCCTGGATCATTTGCATATGCATCTGTGCATGTTGTCCTCAAACACACCTCTGTCCATAACTGTGGAGTGTTGGGGGCTGTTGGAAGAGTGGGGAGTTTTGTGATCAACTTAAGATAAAGACATATCCAACCTTTCCGACAATAAATGTAAATGTACACAAATACTTTACCTGACTTAATCTTTTTTGTGTGATTGAATTTATGAATGGATCTAATCATAAAACCAGTTCTTTATTTTCTTACATGTTTGCATGTGACAAATTATTGAAGCACATTTTATAATACTGTTTGTGTTCTTCAAAACCTCACTGTTTTATTAAACATTAAACTATTTGCTTATTTTATATTATTTTATTCATTTTTTCTTCAAGGTTTATGTACAATTTTAACACACAAACAAGCACACAAACAAGCACACAAACAAGCACACACACACACACACACACACACACACACACACACACACACACACACACACACACACACACAGTATACAGATGTGGCAACTGAGAATGCACGTTTCTTCATGCGTAGTGCTGCAGCAGCAAAGACCACCTTTCATAAAAGGCCGCTATTATGGCTTATTGAAAATGACTTTCCATGCAGTGTGTAACACACCTGTAAGTGTATCAAAAAATCCAGCTGAGGTTTAATTCTGAAAGTGCATCGTCTATAAAACTATAGATTCTGTAATGAAGTAGTGGACTCAGTGTCGAATTAATTAATTAAGTTGGGTTCGAATCTTGTTTAAATGTGCTGACATCAATATGGTACATCACCAAATATGTAGTGTTTCTGAACTCGGGATCGTCTGCTGTTCGTCTTTGTTATGGTCACCATCAGCTGTTCCTCACACGCGTGGCGGGATTAATTATTAGAATAGCTCAACTTTTACCACAGTGTGGATTAATACTGAATGTGTGTCATTGTTATTACTAGGGTTAGGTTTAAGAGTAGAGTAATATGCTGGTGTTTAACTGCATTGCTTTATCGCATTCCTGCATTGGGCTCTTACATACTCTCTGCTACTGCATAGCTGTGATGGACATTTCGTCCATGGATTAGTCCATGTCGTCTAATCACAACAGACTGGGTCATCGGACTAATCAGCACAGATTAGCTTCACGCTAAGGAGGGGTTTGGGAACAAATGAACGCTGAGTGAATCATATAGGAGTCATTGAAATAATTAGATAAATGCTTATTACAAGACAATACTTTTTTTTTTTTTACCTAGCATGCTTATCAACCTGATGTTGATAAAATAAAATATGACCTTTTATAATGAAAAATAGAGGTTAAAAAATAAATAAATAAATAAAAAACAAAACATTTTTGTGCTATATGCAATATTCACCAGGGGGCGCAAGGAACAACTTTTTTTCCATTGTCAGGCCAGTGCAAACGAAAGCCTCCAAATCAAACAACTTACCAAGGGGTGCGCTTCCGAAAACCATCGATAGCCAACTAAAATCGCAAGTTTTATTGTTATAATAAATAAATAAAAGGGAAAGAAAAAACATAGCTACGGGTCAGTTTAAGATATTCCATAAAACACCTTATAGGCCAGGGGCCTTTTTTTTCTTAATATCGTCTTATGTTTCCCTTTTAAATTTAAAGGTGTTGAAATAAAATAATAAAATTTAACTTTTAAAAGTTTTAATTTAATAAGTAATATTTCTTTACTGCATCCTCCTTGATGTTTAAATAATGCATTATAATCTTTACACCACTTTAAGGACACAGCAGCTAGTAACTTTCAGTTTTCAATGCAGAGCTCTTTACTGGCCAAGAGGAGACCAGTGTTTAAATTTTAAAGAAACAAAAATCAAGTATTAAATTTTCTTTTATGGAATTTTTTTTTTATAATAGAACTGAAAATAAGCCCTTTTAAACATTTTCTAAAACACATGCCAAGTAGAGACCTGAAGCTGTGATGTCTACCTATTCAGCAGGGCACCTTCATAGACTGCAGAGACACTGATCACACACACATACACATTATATATATATATATATATATATATATATATATATATATATATATATATATATATATATATATATATATATATGTGTGTGTGTGTGTGTGTGTATGTATTAAGCAGGGTAGACAGGTATACGGTAGGATGGATGGATGGATGTTTTCTTCTTTTTTATTTCATACATTTTACTGAATTTAGGTTGTAGTCAAAGTTCTCTGGAATGTAATCATAGTCATAGGTATACACTTAATCACTCACTTTCCTTCAGATTATCAATTTTCACAGCAGTGGAATGAACTGCCAATTATAGGTAACCACAAAAAACAACAGACACATACAGTATATCAATAAGTATGCACATCCTATCAGAGACAACAAACAAACAAATATAATTTCCAGTTCAAACATGACCATGCCAGTGTTTTTATTTTATATTTATTTTGTAAAAGACTGGGGCACCACGAAAAGCGCAGTGGGCAGCTATCACTGTGTATCGCCTCACAGCAAGAAGGTCGCTGGTTTGAGACTCGCCTGGGTAAGTTGGAATTTCTGTGTAGAGTTTGCATGTTCTCCCAGTGCTTGTGTGGGTTTTCTCCAGGTGCTCCGGTTCCCCCACAAGTCCAAAGACATGCGCTATAGTGAATTTGGTAAGCTAAATTTTCCAAAGTGTATGTGTGTAAACGAGTGTATGGGTGTTTCCCAGTGATGGGTTGCAGCTGGAAGGGCACCCTATGCGTAAAACATATGCTGGATAAGTTGGCGATTCATTCCACTGTGGCGACCACTGATTAATAAAGGGACTAAGCCAAAAAGAAAATGAAGGAATGAATGAATGTAATAGGCTTTAAAATCATACAACATCTTAGTACTTCTTGTCTACGCAACACACTAGATCTGAACAATATATCGTTGGAGTATCGATATCTCAATGCATGCATCTGCAATAGTCACATCACAAAATTAGATTATTTTTTAAAGATTAAAAGAAAAAAAAAATTAAATATAATTAAAAAAAAAAAACTTACTTATACAATGATGACCTGTTATTTTATGTTTAATTGTTCATTTTCTGTACTTGAATACTATTACACTCTCCAGAAAACCATAAAACACTATTTATTTAATTCTGTTTTTGCTCTGTGGCATTCATTTATAATTTATTATATTTTTATACCAATGCACTTGCAAAATCTTTCCAAAGAGAGCTATTCAAATCATCTGGTGAAATTATATTCTTATCGCAATTTATAAATCGCAGCAAAAAATATATATCGCTATGTCACATATATATATATATATACATACATACATACATACATACATACATACATACATATATATATATACATACATACATACATATATATATATATATATATATATATATATATATATATATATATATATATATATATATATATATATATATATATATATATATATCTCGTGCAGCTCTGCAAACACACTTTGCACACAATCTTTATATTCAATTGACAATAGTTTTTCATCCATTTTTAATACTTTTTTTAATCAACATAGTCTCCTAACTAGACTTTAGTGAAGATGTTTAATTGATTCTAAATGAATAAATAAACAAATAACGCAGTAACGAATCAAAATGAGCTCCAGAATAAATCTACAGAAGGATCCAGGAACACGCTGAAGTGTGAATCTGGCACGCGATTAACAGAAGCTGTTAAAGTGTTTATGTGCAGAGAAGAGCTCTTGTGTTTTAAACATGAGAGCAGAGGTCAAGCTCACACCTGTCCACACTCCAAACTCAGAGTCTGCATGAGAATGATTTCCAGAGAGCCATCAAAAACAACTCACATTTTTCACGACGCTGCTATCCTCACAGAGAGTGTACTTACTGTGCTTTCACTCACAAACACATAGCAGGTCGTGCGTTCTAAAGCTCTCTATATTATTTTCTATGATCTATCATCAGCCAGTGTGGGTCATGTTTGAAAATGTAATTGTTATCGACAGGGTCACAGGGCAGAAACAGCATAGGCTTAGTATTGATCATCTGAAAATCTGCATCATTTACGTCAGCGACTAAAACACCTGCGGGCCACGATGCTCGCGGTCATTTATCTTCCCACCGCTAAAAGCTGACCTAGCAATCGATACAACCCCAACACACAGGTATCAAAACAAGCCAAGATCGAGCCGCTGCCGCTGATTTACTCGCCACAAAAAAAACTTTTACAGTTGCATTCAATTAACACCAGGCTGTAAACAAATCTGAACATAAACATTGGGAATGTGTACTCATTTAGACTGCAAATGAAATCAACCAACTTCAGCAGCGCTAATGCTAGAATGATCACCAGCCAAAGCAAGCAACTGAAATGCAGCGGGAATAAATAACGTCCGTTTAATCCCTTAAAAGAGGGGCAGAAAAGAAAGGGAATAAAAGTTACGCGCTTGGGATTACAGTTGTTCCCCGAGTAGCATTTAAACCTCCTCGGCCGCATCATCTTATCAATCACTTGCTAAGCACTCAGGACATCTCTGAATACATTAATTTTCACTGATGTCAGCCACAAAGGGAGACAACATGAAATACGAGCAAAGCCCCGGTGAAGGGCTTTCTTCTTTGACTCCACTGAAACCAATCGTGAGTGCATTAATTCTGCGCAGCTGCAGAGCAGAATTGTAATCTGCTCTCAGTCTCCTTTCTCTTCCCTTTTTTTTATTTCCTCACCCCCAAGCAGACTTAGCATAATGCTGCTGTGTCTTAGCGAGAAGCCTTCAGGCAGTTAGTATTGCTCACTGACGGCAGGCTTTTGTCCACCTAAAGGATCGTTCCCTATCAAGGGCTTCTCACAATAAATGTGGGTCAGTTTACAGCTCGCTGTGTTTTCACTCCATTGAGCAGGAGTTCACAGTAAATCTAATCGCTTATTGTTTTAACTCGACGCATTCCATGCACACTTAACGGTCAGATGTCACACTATACAAATGAATAAAACGGGGCATTTGGAGTACGCCATTATTTTGTTGACCTTCTTTTGTGAGAAGACGAGCAGAAGATCCTCTGGAGTGTTTGGGATGGTGGGGATGATAGGCACTTACTCATTTGTGCCGCTCGTTGCATTCGGTCGAAAAGTGGATCTGAAGCAATTTCTCATGGCAGCAAATATGAATAATAACAATCCCTGGTGATGCATAATTACAGCAACCTTGTCGAGCAAGGAAAGGGCAGAGCAGCAAGAGCTATCTCTTCTAAAAACTATTTACCATACTTAAGATTAAACTATGGAGCATATTTGCATATTTAGCATTTGGAACTTTACATACTGTACAGTCAAATACAGTACCAGGGCTAAACCATTCATAAGGATCAACCATTATGCTACTTTAGATTTAGTCTGCTTAAACACAATTAGTTCAAAATTAAATTTATAAAAGTAAATAGTGATGAAACCTTGGGTGAAATAATGAACAATAAAATTACAATAAAATTAGAGAGGTCACATTCTAATGAAGTTCCAGATAGCCCAAGCTTGGTATATTAAAATGTATTTTAAAATACAATTTTAATATATGATTACTGACTTTACATACTGTAAAAAGAAATACAACATGAAGGCCCGATCCTAATTCTACCCCTTAGCCCAGTAGTTCTCAAACTTTTTTCATCAAGTATCACCTGAGAAAAAAAAAAAAAAAAAGTCTTTCCAAGTACCACCAAAATGAGCAGTACTGAAATACAGTAGCATAGTAGGCCCAGTAAAGCAGCTATAACTCTGCACAGTTAAAAAAATAAAATAAAATAAAACGTGGCAGCTTACTTCAGAAATATAGGCTATATGTCATATATGGCATATTATATACATCATTTTTAATAAATTTTAAATATATGTAGCATGTTTACAACATATTTAATTCCTCCGTGTACCACAAGAAGGAAGCCCGCGTACCACTAGTGGTACACGTACCACAGTTTGAGAACCACTGCCCTAGCCCTTCCCCTACCCCTTGTTTTGTATATTGAAGTGAAGGGGTATAGGTTTCCTAATTCTCTTTAGCTTGAAGGCGTAGGGCTAAGGGGAAGGGCTAGTTACCCCTTGAAATGGAGATTTTTCAGGACCACACTCAAAACCAAGGGGCACAATTTTTTTTCAGAATACACCATCTACAATGACAGCATGGCTGCACACTGAAGTAAGGAAATGACAACCTAGTATTTTTGTCATTATTACAAATTTTTACAACAAACAAGCACGTTTTAATTGATAACTGCGTTCATGTTTTACTGTTTACCGCTAAAATAAAAAAAGCTAAATTCCGCGGTCTATAATCCATCCATTATAATAACTCCTGTATAGCAGTCCCACAACATTGACACTCGATGACACTCAAATACCCTGTCAGAAAAGTCTAGTGGCTGGGAAAGGCCTTTTTACAGTGTCTGCTATAATGTTAATGTTGTTTTCATGTGTTGACATATGGTCACGGTGTAATTGCAAAGTAACTTTACAGTTACAAGCTTATTGCCACATTTTATCGTAATGATAACATGATATCGTTGCCTTCAGTGATTTCCTGAAGATAAATACCAAAAAATATAGCACAACTGGAATAACTACAGCAGTCGTGATCGGCGATCTCATATGAAGTAAAAGATCGCAATGACATATGATGACGTGCACAGGTGTTGTAGTACTGTGTCCCCGAGAATGGGGTTGAAGACCTTTTTAAAGATTAACATTAGGGATATCAATCTGTGAAGAATCAATGAGGAATATCAGGCTTCATAAATATATGTCTTTGAAATAGAAAAGTAAAAAATTTTAAATGATATGACTTAGAATTACCTAGTTAAATCAGCAAAAAGTGCATTTATTTAATAATTGTAATTTAATAATTTCATATTTCTATTTAATATTAAAGTCATTGGTAAACAAAGTTGTCACAGTGTCACAGTGGGTAGCACAATTGCCTCACAGCAAGAAGGTCGCTGGTTCATGTGTGCATTACAACTCGTAGTTTTCCTTAAAAATGTCCTTGAAAATTTCACATTGAGAAAGTTTTTTGGAATAAGATAGATTGATTGATTGATTGATTGATTGATTGATGGATTGATTGATAAACTGACTTGTTGCTTTTAAAATTAAAGGCACACTGCAGAGAAATTGAAAAGAACAAGTCTTCAGTATTTGATGTAGAAGTTGTCAAACTTGACACAGATTCTTAAATTCAGCCCTCATGAAAAGCGGAGACGCACTGCAAACAGTGCATGTTTACAGAGAAAGACAATTCAGCACAGTGCAACCCAAAAACGGGCTCTGTGTTTATCAATAAATTTCTGAGAAAAAGAAAGGTAACAAAATTTGATGAAATGAGAAACCCACAGACACAGTGTTATTTATCCGGTTGGCTATTATTGAGCAGCTATCTTTTATAGATGACAATGATGTGAAGCCTTGACCTCTGCAGTCCTTTCTCTAGGGTATTTTTCTCGATGTTTGTTTTCAATAACATACTGGACTACAGGGAAATAACAGTTTGAGGTCCTAGAGCATTGACAATGAATATGGGCCACTTACATCTCTGGAATCAATATTCAAAACTGCTCGGTGATTGTCAAATTCTCAGTGTGCATTTGAAAAATAGTTTCTGTAGGGGATTCTGAATAAATTGCGCTCTACTGATAGCATCATTTATTTGCACGTGCTGTCTGCATTGTTTTAGCAACCCATTCACTAAAGGAATTATGCAAATCAGGTAATGAAGCTAATGTGCCTCCCAAAAATGTGCTGAGGTGTTTCACTAAATACAGCAGAAAACTGTCTAGAGAATTCTTCAGGAAATGGGAATTATACTGGAAATAATTCTATAAACATTTGTATATATTTTGGGTTTTAAAGTGAGTAAATGTACACAATATGGCAAAATGCATCAGTGCTTGCTTGATTGATGATTTTTAAGATTTTTTTTTTATATGAAAATTTGAAATTAATTTATATCAATATCATTTATCAATTATTAATGACACTTTTCTGGGCAAAACAGTGGCACAGTGGGTTGTGCTTTGGCCTTACAGCAAGATGGTTGCTTGATTGTGCCCCAGGAGGGTCAGTTGACATTTCTGTGTGGAGACTGCAGTCTTGGTCCTTTAAGTTGGGGGTTGAGTGTTGGGCTAACAACCCACCTCATAAAGAAAAAAAAAAAAGTAGATGCTACGAAACACTAATATGATGCGGCAAAATATCAACTTTGATATAAATGGCCGTGGGAGTAAGTAAGATGGTACTTTTTTTAGGCATTTTGAGATACTATGTTTAAAGGTGATATGAAAAATACAGTTTATTATTACTGTTATTATAGTATCATACTTTAATAACATCATTGTCATTAGCACAACTGAGCATAATACAATGCTAAGCTTAAACATAACAGAATATGAACTTCTTTCATACTGTAGTGCTTGATAAAATTAATATCACATTTGCAATCCTTGCAATTGATATTCAAGATCAAAAAAACACATAATATTGAACTCATTAGACTGTTTTAAACAGTGTTAACCACAATCCACAAACAATCCACTGTTTCCACAATCAAAGATTTTTATTTTTTTTCCCAGAAAAGACCACACACATCTATTCCAAAACACCAGTAAATTCTGACATGATATAACCAGAAGCGGTCTCTAAACGGCTGCACTTGTATTTGTGAACAGAGAAGGGGTCTGGCTTTTGTTGATGGTTTCACTTTTACTTAAAGCTTTCGTATTCATGCACTAGCTTTGTCCCAGAGACAGGGCAGAATCACGAACCGCAGCTAAATGTTTACACATTTGATGACGTATAGCGGGGCAAAAATGTAATCTTGATAATTATTTTTCCACATTGAAAGATAACTATATACATTTCAATATAAGTTGTTAGGGCTTCTAGATTTAAGAGAGTACTCCAACAATGACTGAAGCCACAAA
This sequence comes from Danio rerio, assembly GCF_049306965.1. Taxonomy (NCBI): domain Eukaryota; kingdom Metazoa; phylum Chordata; class Actinopteri; order Cypriniformes; family Danionidae; genus Danio; species Danio rerio. The sequence continues at coordinate 44,261,687 of NC_133182.1, forward strand.
AATTAAAATGTCTATTGCACAGCATAACATATTTTCGGCTGATACATTTTCGGTGGCTGAAAATTAGGTGCATTTTTAATATCAACACACTTTTAGATTCCCATTGTTACTCATTTCTGCTGTGTGATTACTAAAAAAAGGGTCTGTTCACACATGATCCCTTACAGAAAAACTGCCAGTAATTTTGCCATTGCTGGTGTGAATACGCAAATATAAGACTGATACTCAATTAAGCCTTGCTTGCCCCAATATCTTGAATTTTAGGAGCATGTATCTACATCTCCTTTCTGAAGCAACTGTATGAAAAGAAAGTTGGCCTACACTTTTTTTTTTCACAGACATATTACCAATATTACTATATAATGATCACATAAAAACAATAACATATACGATGATATACACAGTATTTAATTATTTATTTATTTATTAATAAACTATTTCTTCTTGAAGTCTGCTGTTTCTGGGTACTTTTAATTACTTAATTAAAGTTGACATTTTCATTACTGATATATACATACTTTTTTCCCCCCGCACATCCCCCACAAAACTTCATTACACTCTTGGCTGTAGACCATTTGTTATAACTTTGAGGAGCTTTATTTTGAGTAATAACTTGCCAATTAATTAATTATGCCTTCAATTTTTTTTTCTTTTTTTTTTTTGTACTGTGATCCGAAATACTTTCAGACATGGATGTTTTCTCAGAGGATAGGCTTAAAAAGCTTCCACAGAAAAGGAATTGCAAGAAATTGTGACCCTTAAGCAAGACTTTTAATGACCCCATTTTCAAATTAAACATTAATTTCCTTCAGCTTAAGTCTCTATTTCAGAGATTGCCACAGCGGTATGAACCACAAACTACTCCAGCATATGTTTTATGCAATGGATGGCCTTCCACCTGCAACCCAGTACTGGGAAACACCCATACACATTCACACACACTCATACACAATTTAGTTTTATTCAATTTATTTAGCGCATGTCTTTGGACTGTGGGGGAAACCAGAGCACCTAGATGAAACCCACACAAACACTCAGACACAGAAATGCCAACTGGCTCAGCTGGGACTCGAACCAGTGACCTTCTCAGTGTGAGGCGACAGTACTAACCACTGAGCCACCATGCTGCCTATAGACGTAAAAATGAACTGCAATTAACTCAATTGTTGACATACATTTCGACACCAAATTTATGAACACTTTTTTTTTTTTTTTTTGCACAATGCCCAAGTTCAACAAACTCATACTTCTCACCTCCATCATTTAAATTTTGATACACATGGTTTTATTTTACACTCAAGAGACTTGTCTTACTTTCAGTGGAGCCTTAAGGGGGAAACCTTTAAGATGCCTTCCGCTGATTTCCCAAACCTCCCACTATTGTTATCAACCTGACCCAACCTTCTTCCCTAGACAGAGAAATACTTACTGTAAGATGTGTCACTCCATTACTTGACTATTTACGTCCTGAAGAACTTACACTCTGATCATTCAGATGTGAGGTGGAGAAGTATTATTTATTCATCAGAAGAGTGTGGGTGTGGAGCACGACTCTGCCATCTCTCTGGCCTGAGGGAAACTGCGTCCTTGTAATGCAAATTAGGCATTGTGCCGCCTGAGCTTCCGAATGCTCTGCAGGGCCCTACCTGTGTCCTCTGGGCACATGCCTCATTTGCACACGTTTAACACAAATGTTGTGTCAACTTAGACAAGTTCAGTTCTTGTCACCTTTTCTACTTTAATGTTTCGGCCTATTTAAAGACTTGTTGCTTCTGATTCTTTTGTATGATTAAATACATTTTAAAATATAATATTTAATAAATAAAATTATAAAAGATAAAATAAAATCATCTAGAGATTCATTGAAGAAAATAACAGCAGTTAGAGGTATGACTGTCACGAGACGCTTAGATGAGACATGAGATTCAGGAAGATTCAAGACGAGATGAGTTTTTTACACAATTTTTAAGAAATCTTCAATGATGGAATATACGATATGGAATATAAATATATTTCACATTGTCATTATGGTGTGATTTGTAGAATTTTAAGGAAATAAATGAATTCAATTCATTTTGGAATAAGGCTGTAACATAAAAAATGTGAAAAAAGTGAAGCGCTATGAATACTTTCCGGATGCACTGTATGCATGAAATCACCTAGTACAGTATTTTATTATATATATATATATATATATATATATATATATATATATATATATATATATATATATATATATATATATATATATATACATATATACATACATACACACACACACACACACACACACAAACGCACACACACGCACACACACACGAGTGCTCATATAAGTACTTAACAAAATGCATGTACATACAGGTGCCAAATTTTACTAAATTGACCAAGCAGTGATCAAACTCAAACAAGTAAACAGAAAATTTAGCAAAAAGAAACCCCAGAATGTATATATTATAGGTGGGCATAGATTTTTTTTTAATTTTTATTTTTTTATCTAGATTAATCTAAATTCATTTCGAAATTAATCTACATTAATCTAGATTAAAATGGCTCATTTAAATTCTGCCGGAGGCATTCAGAATATGTGTGCTACCCAAATAATAAGTCTTTGAGAACGGGTTTCTCAAGCCAGGTGGCGCATTAGACCAGGGGCTCATCTCCTGTTTCCAAAAGGCATCACAAACTGCTTGAGAAACTGTTCTACTATGATAATTGGGGATGAAAATAAATTATGTTCAATAAAATGTACTTGTGTTTACTAACTGGTTTTTCAGTTAAACATGAATTTGGAACTGTAGGCCTACATAAGATCCAAACAGCGATTTCATACTTGCTTTTTATGTACGCACATCATTTACGTACGAAAATGCTGCTTCGCAAACGCAAGTTCACAGTGACAGTGTGTCAAACATTGAGTATGTTTACATGGGCAACAATAATTTAATATGATTTCAATGTGAATAAAGCAATACTCAGATTAAGATTCTACCATGTAATCAGAAATGTTTAATTACCTTAGTGCGACTAAAGTCATAACTGAACCAAACAGTAATGGAATTAAGACCGGGAGTATGCATATAATAGTGGCATTATTGAAGTAAATATCGCTATCAAACTATTACCGTCATGTAGGACTTTGCCATATTTTGACCAAGCAAATGATCCACACATGCGGCTGGCTGTCAGATAAGGACCGATCCACACACGCGGCTGTCAGTAAAGAACCGCGCACACACATACACACACACACCGCAAAATGAAAAAGTTTGTTTTTTTTTACCATTTGGCGTGCGTTATTAAACTCCATAACACTCTCACTAGTTCTTAAGTCTAATACCCCAGTTTGTCACGGGTGCATGAATGAAATCTTCATGAGTTAAAGTGAAACTGCCGAACTACAGTTAAAGTCAGGCATCCTGCTGATTTGATTCAGAAGGGCACTTTTTTGCCAGAAGGCTCACCAGTCAGCAATACAACCACACTAAAATATATAAGCTAAAGTCATCATAGCTTGTTAGAAAAAACTCAGTTCCCAACCCAAATTAGAGAATAGATTAAGGGCGATATTTTCAATATATCGCGCATTAATGCAGCACTTTAACGTCGATAACGGCCCCCACAAAATATATATATATATATATATATATATATATATATATATATATATATATATATATATATATATATATATATATATATATTTTTTTTTTTTTATAAATAATTTCATACAAATATTCAGAAGGTCTGTTTATATATGCATCCAATAGAACGGACTAGTTATTTCAACTAATTAGCTAAGAATGGAAATTACGAGTGATCAGGGGAATCCTGCATGTTTCCACATTGCTCATTTAAAGGGGGGATGGATGAAACTTGTGGACTTCAGCATGATTTTCAATGCATGGTGGCTCCAGCAGGAAACCAAAGCCACTTATTTCCCCTGAGTGGGGGAGATGCCCTATCGATCACTCTCTCTCTCTCTCTGCCTCACTCCAGAGATAAAGGCTGGCATATGGCTGGTGCCTTGAGCTTCTGGAACATGGTGCATGCATTATGTTGCCATTATTGCACCAGGGTCCCTCCACACCAAACATGCTGATTAAAAAGTGGATGAGTGCTTTCACTGTGCTGTGTTGGGAGACATATTACACACTGGCGTGCGGAAGGGTGTTGATTAAAAAAAAATGTTGAAATGGCAGTATTTTGACAGATTTTACATAAAGACAATATTAGTAACTTTATGAGTCCTATTAATCATTCATTCATTCATTCATTCATGCATTCATTCATGCATCCATCCATTCAAATTCTATCACCTGTGCACTTTATACATGCACAGCCTGACAATACATTTATATAAATTGGAGATGTTGTGTCCTGCTTAAATATAATACAATTTTACACTTTTTTATAAAAAAAATTGCATGGTAGTACCACATTCACTCATTCACTCATTCATTCATTCATTCATTCTCTTTTGGCTTAGTTGCTCTATTCATCAGGGGTCGTCACAGCAGAAGGAACCGCCAACTTATCCAGCATATGTTTTACACAGCAGATGCCCTTCCAGCTGCAACCCAGTACTGGGAAATACCCATACACATTCTGTGTCTGTGTGTGAATTCACATTCACTACAGTGAATCGGTTAAAAAAAAAAAAAGGCACTTAGGTAAGGGTGACAGATCAGAAGTTTGTTGCAACGATATTAATAATATCCCTTACCTCAGGGATTTTTTACCCTCAGGGACTCCCTTAAGTTAATTTGCTGAAGGACTTTCATGCAAGCGGCCACAGGTGGCGATTGTAAATGATGTCACTTGCAGAGGAAGCAAGTCTGAGCATGCAAGTGCAAATCTGCAGCCAGACCTTTCTCAAAATTTGTGTCTTGTGACTGTAAACACTGACAAGTTGTGTTTTATGACATGCCTCATGTGTGTCTTTCTCTGGCTCCATGCAAGCCCTCACAGGAAAAGCAGATTTGAATTTAGCAGCTTATCACATGACGCTCTGAATGTTCTAATGTTCACACCTAATGTTCATTACCTAATGTTCACGCTGCTGTGATTGTTTACTCCAGAGAACCGCTAAGATTGATGACATCAGTATACTAAACTCATCAAGGGTTAATGAGCAGCTGCTGAGGAGGAAGAGGATGTTTGTATTATGTGCCGGTGCAGAATTATGGTGCATGTCGATCAAAAGTGATTTAAAAGTTGTATGAATTCTGACATGACTGCTCACATTGTGGTCACACTACAAAACATAAGAGCTGTATTGGATTAAATGCCATATGTGGAAGTGCCATACATTAGAATTGAAAAAAATCAGATTCCATGCAGTTTTGTCATGACAAAAACAGATCTGGGTAACATAAAAGCAAAAAGGATTAAGCCATATATGCCTGCAGTGTAAATGTAGCCTAAGAAAGTATGTTCTATATGGAGATCTGTAGGAGGTCACACAGTCTTAAACAGGAGTTATAGAAAAACATCATTTATGCATGGCTCTAACGTCTTAAGAGACTGTAGTGAAATTATACAAGGGACAAGCCAGTCAGTTGAGTTACTGGAAAAACCTTGAATATTGAAGTAGCTCACCACAAATGATAATTCAATCTCAGAAAGCAGAACTGAAGTGATATTTATTACAAGATGATTAGTTACAACACATAAATCTGCATAACTATTTTAGTCATATATTTTGTCATATTCTGGTGAACCCAATATTTTGTATCGTCTCACCTCTTGAGCTAAGTGTCTTATCATACCTTAAAATAAAAATCGAGATCAAAATTACAAAACATTTTTAAACACTTTTTTCACAAACTCTTTATCTTAAAGAAATCTCTCTCTCTCTCTCTCTCTCTCTCTCTCTCTCTCTCTCTCTCTCTCTCTCTCTCTCTCTCTCTCTCTCTCTAATTAGAATCTGAATTGCATCATTTTGATAGTAACCAATTACTAATGAAATTAACTATTGTGTTTGTTTAATACCAATAATTTATTAAATTCAGTTTCCTTTTCATAGCAATGTAACCTGTTCTCCACTCTATAGTAATGCTGCTGTGGGACATGTGAAAGACATTTATCAAACCAACTATTTGTTTTAAAAATCAACAATATTCCATAAGTGGACCAAAGAAAAATAATAAATGATTTAGAACTTTTAACAATTATTGCACAGACCACAACCGGTTAACAAATAAGTCATAGAAGGATGGACGAATGGATGAAAATAGATACTTCAACAAACTTTCTAATATTCATTCATGTTTAAATCTTGGTATAACTGTAGTGAAAAGTTTCACTTCCGTGCTCTCTCAACACATCCTACAATCAGACTCGCTAAGCTGATGACATTAAAGGTGCCCTATATTGGAAATCTGAGTATACCAGAGCATAGTATAATAGCAAAAGGATCAGTACATGGAAATGGGCTTACTGTGAACCTCAGACACTAATGTTTCCTTGTTAGCATGTATACGGGTGTTCTACGGGTGTAAAACCCTGGTGGACAACGGGCCAATCAGAAGGCAAAACAAACTGTGACTAGACTCACGGGTGTCACAATCACCAGCAATACAGGTTTGTGGATCGCTAGAGCTGCACGGTTCTGGCTAAAATGAGAATTGTGATTTTGAGATCACGATTTTCTCATGATTTTGTTGATGTAAAATAAACAGTGGGCTATTATTATTGTTATTCTCAAACATGTGGTAAAACAGCAATAGGCTTTGTGTAGCTGTGCTGTTGGTTAAAATGCAAAATTTTGTATAGACTTGGAATGGTCTAAACGATCACTCTGTGCCAGCCAACATTGCTTCACTCCTGAACTTGAAAATATGATTGACAGAATCGTAGAAATGCTGGATTAATATCGTCTTGGGGGTCGAATCGAGATCCCGATCTTTTTACGATTAATTGTGCAGCCCTATCGCAGGGAATCATTTACTTTCACTCGGGACTACAATTCTGTCACCATATGGACTACAAATCCTGTCATGCACCAAACACTCACACCTGTTTCGAATGTGCGCTGATTGCTAACACACTCAGCTGAAGCTGTTAAGAACTGCTTCATGGACTTTAAAAAGCAGCACATGCACCAGCTGTAGAGTCTTGTTATACTATATTGTGAACATTACGACAAATTTTCTTTGACTTGCTTTGTGTCAAACGTAGCTTGGGGGAACCTTCCAAAACCTATAACAAACTGAAATTTTCACCACTTCTTATTTATGTGCAAAGTTTAGAGTTTTTAAGCATGTTTAGACCCTCAAAAATTTGATTCATTCTAGAGAAAAGGAAGAAATGGAGCAATTCCAATATGGCCTACGCACCACCGTGCTTGGTTCACTAATCATGAGGAACACATTAAATAATGTTTGTTGCATTGTCTGGTCAGAACACTTTAATGTAATCTCCTTTTCTGAAATTAGAGCTCATGTTATCGCCTGTTTTTTATGGGTAAATGTGGTTGTACAAGTCCACACACACACGGAAACACACACACAACTATCATCATTGGTAATGTACCCCACTCCCTCCGCACACCAGCAGGTCCTATAGATGAAAGAGCCTAATCAGTGAGCTCGATTACAGAAAATTATACAATATATCAAATATATATTGCTGCATTTAATTGTCAATAATGGTAACAATGCTGTAATTTGGATAACAGTCAAATGTTGGATTACTCTTTACAAAATAAATCTGTTAGATTGCCAAGCAATTTATTTAAAATGCATTATCTGGCATTTCCGCCAGATAATAAAAAAAAAAAATTCCATAAACAGGACAGTACAATATATTCAGATTATAAGTGCATATAGGCTGAAGTGGAGCAAAAAAAAAACTGTTTGTAATAGGTACAGATTATACTTAAATGTTCAGATGATTACCATTAAACCTTATAAAGATTCCTTTGTTTTGCTTTTATTATTTTAACAAATACAACTGCCATACATTTAATGAAGAAATACAATACCCTCAGCATAGATCCATTGGTCCTCAGAGGCCTCGTTTTATCCTCAATAACTTATTTCAGGTATCAAATTAGCCCCGCTGTCACCGCAAACCCCACAGATCACAGACTCATAGTTTATCTATGGCTAAACGCATCATTCATCTTTTGCCACGAAAAAATATTGACAGCAGACCCTGCCATCCATCAGAGCTGACAGCTCACAATATTGCCATCCACACCCGCCCCATTATCATCCAAAAACGAGACAAGCCACTTTTGATTACCCAAATGATCTCTTACCACTGCAATAAGAAGCAGCTCTTTATTGACGTACACTATGCAGTCATCACTGTGTCTACAGGAGTTGCCATGCTATAGATCTGAAGACTCGTTCAACATGGGAGTGATATACACAGACGTGGACAAGGGAAAAATGAAATGGCTTGGCAGTACATAAAGTATATGGAGTGAGGGACAACTGGAGCCAGTTATTGCTTCGTTTGAAGTCAAATCACGGCACAAATAAAGAGACTTGGTTAAGGTAATGTGGGAGTTGGAGTAGAGCCAAGAAAACACATCCAGGTGACAAATAGCAAGTATCTCTGTTGGAGAAGCTGCGGGCAGCCATTATTCCTTCTGACAGGTCACTTCCTGAGGGCATAGACTTGTTTTAATGCTCTGTATGAAGCTACTGCTCAAATGTAGTGGGTCTTAAACCTGCGTGGATAAATTTCCAGGGCAATGTATCACTGTCAGAGGTGTACCTTAAAGTATATGTCATCCTGCATGGGGATTCTCTTATACAGCTCAAGTCAAATTACATTACGGTGTTACATGTGGTAAAAAAGTGGTTTCAAAAAGTGATTGGTATATAAAGAAAATAAAAGGTATCCCCATCGAAGTAAACTGTAATGGCCCGTTTCCACTGAGTGGTACAGTACGGTATGGGTCGGTATGCTTTTATGACCATTTCCACTGTCAAAAGGTACCAAAAAGCGAACCAAACCATATTACTTTCTGTGTACCATTTCTAAAGGGTACCTAGCATGACAAAAGGGTACTAAAAGGCGGAGCCAGACATGCAGCTGCAAACTTTGTTATATACCACACCCGCCATTGGTAGTGTGATTCATCGAAATCGAATCGCAATTGTGATTTGAAATGTTGTAATTAACTAATCACAAGAGACTGCAATATGAAATATATATGTATTATATCATTTCCCACACCCATTTTCCTGTCATGTGTGTGACGGTCCTACTAACCAATTGAGTGAGCTCACTTTCATTCTGCCCAATCAGAATTGCACAACCGAACTGAGGAACACACACAATAAAAACAATAAAAACAAACAGGAAAGCACGGACAAGTGGGACGATGGTGACGCTTTAGAAGCTTTAATAGACTAAATAATATCAAAAAAAAAGAAAAAAAAAAAAACAGCACGTCGGTAATCTGGGAATAATTTGGTTTCAAAGTTACAGACACTGAACAAACAGGTCAGTTGTAAGAGCTGTCACAGAATTGTTGCCACAGCACAAGGAACACAGCTTCCAGCACCCTAAAAGCACCACAGGCTCCAGGTGATAACTAATGCCATAACTCACTACTGTTTGTGCTATAGAAAAATGAGTGTTTAATTTCTGAATGTTTAAAAACAAACGTTGGAGTAATATAATCAATCTTTTGAGTTCCTTTTTTTAACACACTGCATTTTAGCAGTAAGAAGCTACGATACAGAATATTGGACTACAATAATGACTAGCTTGACTCAAAATAAATAGCAAATCAAATCGAAATATTTGTTAAAAAATTTGTCATAAGAAAATCTTCCCCAAATTTTCAAAAGTCCGACTGAGATATGTATACTGTATATGGCATGCACGTATATGATGTTCCAGGTTTTGATCCTTTTGAAATGCAATCTAATCTAATTACAAGTACTTTGTTTGGGATCTGATTAAAACAGCAATCTGACTGTAAACATTTTAAAACATAACAAAATTTAATTACAAGTGATGATTGTAATCTGAAAACATAATTTAACTGCTCAGCACTTTAGAAACAACATCCTGTGCAAGGAACTGTAGCTCAGTCAGCTTGGCACAATTATGCACATCAAGAGCTTATAAAACGTCTACCTTGACTGCAACATACCGTAAACTACTTTGACAATTATCTGCCAAATGCAGCTCATATATGTAAAGCGGAGAAGAAAAAAAAAGTAATTTCCATGTGAATCACCATGAGCTTTAACAGGTCTCATCCAATACTTAAATTAAGAAGAAATTCTGCAGCCAGGGGTTTTCAGCTTTAGTTTAATTTGTCAAAATTGCTTCTAAAAAAGAAGTCTATTTCTGAATTGAAAAACCAGGGCATGAGACCTCCCGTGTGTTATGTTGTAAGTCTTTGTGAGTAAAACCGCTAAGACATTTCAGGAGGTATAACTTAAAAAAAGAAAGTCAGAAAACATCCACTCATTTCCTCCCAGCATCCAAGAGGCAAATCTTAGCAACAAACGGAACGCCACAAAAGCCTGACAGTTAAAAAGTTCACTTTCTCTTTCCCCTAGGAGAGGCGAACACCAGGATTGCTACACTTGGAACGTCTGCAGCAAAAACCGGACACCTGGAAGGGATTAGCTAATGATCACTGGAGTCAGATCAAACACATAGCGACTGGTTCAAGACAAGCTTTCTGCTATCGATCATCCTTCGTGTTCTTTACAGTGAAAACCATTTCAGCTGTTGGCGTACAGCGTCGAAATAAAGTCATTACTCTTTTGTGTCAACATATTAAATAGTGTGACCATTTGTGCTCATGAGGGGGTTCTTTAAACCAAAGCATCCGAAAATCAAAGCAAAGCAGAGGACAAAGAACACAAAAACAACCCCCATCATATCTCCACCCCCCTATCGGCACATCAACCACTACGCACACAGCATCTCCTACAGTGGCACACAAGCCTGGGAAGCTGTCAAACCTCCAACAAGATAAATGTCCTTCAGGCAAAGCAGAGGACACAATCAGTCATAATTAAATGTTTAGAAAGCTAAAGGAAATGGCCCGTTAAAAATGATTTCCAGACCGCTTTAGACATGCCCTCGGTTGAATGGTGGCCTGAGCTGAGGGTCTTTGCTTGACCTTAATCAGAGTTCACACTGTGATGTAAACAGTGAGCGAATAAATAATTAAATAAATAATTAAATACTGCACACTAACAAAAGTCTTGTTGCCTATCAGTCAGTTATCATCAAATTATAAATCGACTTTCTTATGAAAATACTTAAAATGGCTGAAAGAATGCATATAAACCATTTATTGTTGCATTCATGTACTGTAAATGATCAGTTAAAGCCTTCTTCAGTTTAATCAGATCTTATTTTCATTCAACTTTAGCAATAGCTGGATGCCTTCATCCATATTAGGGTGGACTTCTTTGGGGCTAAGCCCCTTATCCCTTTCGACCCTAGCAATGCCCCTGGCCCTGATGTATTTTTTTGTAGTCCTCAAATCCGTTCGTTGTAGGCTTTGCTAAGCTAACTCTATAAGAGCCAATGTCTCCCTTTGCATTGAAGTTTGAGTATCTTACATTCAGAAATGTTGTTTATGTTCACGCAGCTACATTACGCATCAACCTAAGTTTAAAACATGATATCATAGTGGACCACCCATTTAATTAAAATTTAATTCCATGAACTACATGTATACAACTGAGATGGAAATTTGACTAAAACCTTTTTTTTTTTTTTGCTACATTAATTACATTTTATTTTATTATTTATATATTTACAGGTAATCTTTGTTCTTTGAGATCATTTAAAATACATAAAGAAAAAAAAATAACTGACTTTATATTAAACGTATTACAGAAATATGTCAATTAAATATAATTAAAATGTCACAACCTGTCATTTTGGCAACTTGCCTTCAATATAAGCTGTTTTTAGACAAAGTTTTGAGTTCTGGGATGTTTTTATAGTTTAACAACCTCTTATGTGTCCCAGGATCAAGGGAAATGTCATTTCTTCATTTCATGGCCCCTTAAAAAACTCACCATTAGCACCCGGCGTTTGTTCTGTTCCACTGCATCGAGGTGATTTTAAACACAAGAACCCATGGACCAGCCCCAAAGTCTTTGAAATCAAAAAGTGATTGAGTCTTCATAGCAGGTGCAGAGTTTAAATTCGAGAGAAGAGAATAAGCTTGAATGAATTATTTGCCTCAAGTGCTACTAAAGCATAGGTCAGCTCTGAATCATCAAAGCTATCGGACCATAAAATGTTCTCTTTTTCTTTTTTTATTCCATTCCTCTCTCTCCCTTTCTATCTCTCCCACTCTCCCTTTGTTTTGAAGCCTTTTCTCTCCAATTATCCCATTAGGTTTTGAATGGAATCATTGCCAGTAAAGGACAACGTATTATGAAGAATATTTCTGAACGCACAGCCTTTTCTTGCTTTTCCAACCTAGCAGCCAACCGAAAAAAAACCCCTATAAAACCAGTACGCCTTATTTAAGCAGTGAAACAACAGTCTAACAATCGTCCAAATGCGTGTGCATTTACGTACGCATTTATCATAACATTCCAAAACAATGCTGGAGTTTTAGGAAGATAAAGGCTAAGCTCATTAATAATAGACGACTGGATTCCAATTAAATGTTGGATAGGGAGCCTTCAGCTGCTCCAAGTGAAAGTACAAATTGTTTTAACCTCGGAAAGAAAAAAAAGGTTGAATGACAGCATGAATCCAGAAATGAGCTCATGACCCCTGCTAATGGGAGACACTGGTGATATATTCATCTTCTGAGGAATGGAAGTGAGAAAAGGAAAGTCACAATGGCCACCCTGTCACATCGCTATCAGCAGATTAGTCTGATGGCTTATGGTCACTTTGTCTGATCCCAGCCAGCTGAAGTCTAATGACCTGTATCAGGATTTTTTATTTTTTTTTTTCAAAAGTGCTCTGAAGTTCCATTGAGTAAGGGTGGTCTTTTTTATGATTTCAATAGGACTTCATGATACCATCACTATATGGAGTTGGAGTAGAGGTCTATATGCAAGTATTTATTTTGAAGGTTTAGATAGAGATGGTTGTCCTGTTTTTGTTATCAGCATCAGTTGGAAAATCATTTACATTTCTAATAGCTCATAGAAGTTTTTGCATTGATTTGTAAGCTTACTTTTAAGAATCTGTTCCTATACAATGAGGTCAATACAACTTAAACAAGTTTTTGACAGCAATTTTGAAAGCAACACCAAAAAAGAACAATTATGTTGGTGTAGATTACTATTTTCTTTTTACTTTGCTGAAGATAATCTATGTAAATGTAGATTCTAAACGTAGGCAGCTTGGCTAAAACAAGGCTAAACTTGGGCTAACAGTGAAACTCAAATAGACATCTAAGAATAGCCCACAACTAGAATAGTCATCAAATAGACAGATTAGACAGACTTTAAATGTGTAGTAATTCATTTCTGTTTATTTGATGACTAGTCTATTTTGCCCTATATGTTTATAAGAATTTTACCTTGTTTTAGGCAAGATGACTATGTTTTTATCACTATTAACTATTAGTCAATTACTATTGACTATTAGACTTCTTTTAAATACAAAAAAAAATGACTGCTGTTTTTTTTTAAAACCATTAAGAATGACTTTTACAGGGTTAAACACTAAGGATTTTTTTTCTAATGGCCCGGTTTTATCATGAGGAATCATTGAATTGTTTTTAGTTGTCTTTCTCTGAATAGGCGATTTAATGGGGAATATTGTGAATTGCTTATGTGAATTGTATCTCTTTGCGATAAAAAAAATTAGGTATAAAAAAATAAGGTTTTACTGAGATGGATGTCAGCCCAATCTGCAAAATTAAGACATGGTTAAAATGATTTTAGACCTGCAATACAATATTACAGTGACTTTTTAAGGCCTAAAATTTAGTTTTTAAAATTTAAGACATTAAGACTTTAAGACCAGTACAGGATTACTGAATTATCAGTTTTATTTCACAATTTGACTGACATGTTTGTTCAAGAGTGAAACAAAGCTAGTGTTAGTACACTGACAAATACAGTAAGCTAACTAATGACCAACAATACCAAACTTAATAAAATACATTTGAATATATTTAATACATAACCAAAAAGCAGTTAATATAATTTTTTAGTTATTTCAAACATTTTTTGGGGGCTTGAGGAAAACGTGACTCGAGACTACAAAATGAAACTGTAAAACTCAATGATATACAATTCAGCTGACCATCTTTCAAAACAGTAGAAAAGAAAATAAGAAATATAAGATTCTTTACAGCCTGATATTTATAAAATGGAGGATGTATCCTAGACTGTAAAACAGAAGTTACATTGAGAGATTACAGAAATGTGTTTTAAAACGTCCAGGTTTAAAGTAAACAGGACAAATCAGAGGTCATATTATATTATATTATATTATATTATATTATATTATATTATATTATATTATATTATATTATATTATATTATATTATATTATATTATATTGTAGTTTTTATTTACTGAATTTGAATTTATTGCACATGGTATGGCGATGACATTTAAACCTAAAAAGGCTATAGTCCTATTTTCTACATTAAATGCATATGAGAGGGTAATCGAAATCTTACCAAAGCAAATTAGCAAGTGGCGCAAGAGTTCAGCATCAATTCCAACAAGAATCTGTAAAAATATATTACATTAAGACAATGAATTCTTAATTAAATAGCCAATAGCCTATTATTTACTATAGTAGTATTTTGTGTATTATATTATTTCATACAAGTATAAAAAATAAAAATTTAATCTTCCTGTCAATGAATTTGTGTAACCTCTTCTCCAAAGCCACTACCAGTCGGTCAGTATGTATTGCTGTAGCTCAGAGACCTTCAAGTGTGAAGTACCGTAGTTTGGGTAATGGCTAGACAGGTTACAAATACAGCAAAGAATAGTGCATATACTTATAGAATTATTTTTGTGAACATGTACACCAATAATAGCAGTTTTTAATTACTGCACGGGTTAGGTTTGGGGTTGTGATGGGTGAAAACATGAATAAAACACAACAGGTCACTGTTAGGTTTGGGGTAGGAGTAAACGTTAATAAAAAAACAATAGGTTGTACAAGACGTAAAATAAATGGATCAAAATCCATTAGATGTGTATACAGCCCATGTAGAGCTCAAGTCCCACCTATTTAAAGCTGACTCTCTTTTCATACCTAACTTCTTTAATTTTAAAAACCAAGGGATATCAAGAGACATCAAAGCATTGTTATGACTTTGTTTGTTATATAATGTAAAATATGTTTCAAAAATTACTGTTTGTAAAATCATGTTTCCTCTAAATGTTCAAATCAAATCTATTGATTGTGCTCTGGATGATTTTACACAAGGTTGTGCAGGCTGTGTAGAGACAGGTTTATAATTTTGAAAGATATTCAGCTAAAATGTATAGCATTGCGTTTGTGGTTTCATTTTGTATAGTCTTAAAGGTCATGTTTTTTTCAAGCCCCCCAAAAATGTCTGAAAAAAAAACAACAAAACTAAACAATTAGAATCATTTTAACTGAATTATTGTTGATTATTAAATATATTCAAATGTGTTTTATTGAGTTTGGTATGGCTGGTCATAGTTAACTCAGTGTATTTGTCAGTGTAATAACTCAGAATCACAGAAATGTTGGCACTGAATTATGTTTTCACCCTTGAACAAACATGTCAGTCAAATTGTGAAATGAAGCAGATAATTCAGTAATCCTGTTCTTAAGGTTTAATATTCTTTCCCCCCATATGTTATTTAACTTCAGAGTCAATTATTCAAACAATGAATAAAGCTATTTAAAGCTAATTAGTTAAGTTCCTCTATGCAGTTGCACACATCTCAGACGTTTAAGGTGCCGAAAAATCCATTTTCAATCATGGCTGAGCGCTTTAGTTTTGAGAAGTTTAGTTCAGGTATAATTGAATGTTTAAAATTTCTAACTAATGAATGAATGAATGAATAAATAAATGAATGAACGAATGAATGAACGAATGAATTCATTTAAAAGATAAATGTCATCTTTGACAAAAAGAGTTTGAGTTGTAATTCATGGCCGATCAGTGCATACCCTGTAAAATATACATATACATAAAAAATATACATATTTTTTTTAAGCTGTTTGGACAGAACTGTAACTGTAATCCAACTGCTTGGGTCTACACACAAGCTGTGCTTTCATCACAGGGAAATGGAAACAAAACCTTCATTGCGGCACATTTAAAAATGCAACACTAATGACCCATGTCAACAATTCTTCTTCTATTTGTTTAAATTCTTGTTGGCAACACATAGTGGTGTGTCTCTGAACACTGTAACACGTAAAAAGTGTTCGAAGCTATATTATGAATATTAATGAAGTTGCATCTCGTTCACAATAAAACACGCTGATTGGTTTGAACCAAGTCCTTCTCATGAACTAATGAACAGATGTGCTGAAAACTCAATGACGTCACTTTGTACCACTTTTTGTCTCCACGCTGGAATTTACACAATGACCTCAACGCTGTGACGTTGCTTCAGAATTTCTTTTTAAACAAGAAGAACAAATTTGCTCTAAACAACACAAAAACAACCAATTTTCACTTGTTAGCTATATATATATATATATATATATATATATATATATATATATATATATATATATATATATATATATATATATACGTGTGTGTGTGTCCTAATAGTTTTTTAGCAACATGGGACATATATAGGACTGCCAACATCTCAAAAAAATGTGTTTTGGTGTTTTATGAACCTTTAAAACAAGTTTGCACTACTTTTGATAAAAAAAAAAACAATGCAAAGTTTCTTTTTATTTTTTGGATTAAAATTAAATTCCTCATATTGTGTAATATATCCATAAAATCGTATTGTTTCCTTCTTTTAAATGTAGACGTTTTTGCATATATTTGATATCTATCTATATAGTTATATGTCAAAAATATCAGTGGCTGTTACTCACTTGCAAAGTATTCTCTCTTGTTAAGCCAAGGGTTAAATATGTTCTTCCCTCAAGGCTGGATATATATGCATGCCTCATGTGAATAGATCCAACTCTAAATTGGTGCGGAACCGAGATGTACCTTTACAAATGTATAAATTATTGATAGTCTTGGGAGGGGACACAGCAACTTTGTACTGACCTTCAATGTGCTAAAATTGGGCTTTAAGGGCCCACATCTCTCCTTTTAATTCTTTTCTTTGCCAAAAGAAGGTCAGTAGAACCAGTATATAGTAATTAGCAAAATCCTCTACCCTTGTGAAGGTCATTTAAACAGAAAGTTATTCCACTATGTCCCGCCTGCTGAAATCACGTCATACATCCTGTATTCTATTATAGGTTTCGAACCCAATTGTTTCAGCGGGCAGGTGAGTGGAGTTTTACTGTACTGATTTATTTGACACACTACGGAAATGTTTGTCATCCAAGTGCCCTCAAAGCACACAACAGAGGACGGTGGATCATAGTTGGGCACATCTTCTCAGTAACTTTTCACCTGAAAATTTAAGCCATATCACATACCTCATACTTTTCCCTATTTCGTTATTTCTGATGCTGTCAATCTTTCTTTCCACTGTGTAATCTCACATCGATTGAGTGTCCACAGATGGCAGTCCCCTCTGGGTTTGAGCCCGCATCTCCACAGGCTCTGCCTTCACTGCACCAAGAAATCAATTTGCCACTAATGCAGAACTCAAGCAGGTGACAGATTCAGAGGGAGGGCCACCCTTCCATAAGAGGTGCACTTATTTAATCCTGTATGTGATCCACACCATTGCCTGTATATCTGCCGGAATGATCTCAGGAAAGAGGACATGGTTGCCAACTTTTCCAGATCCCATTTAGACATTTGAAATGTATTCAGACATTTGACAAGCATATCAAATTGTTGGAAACTGACTGAGCAGGAACTGTTTGCTTCTACAATGACTAAAGTGGACGCCTAAAATCCCCTGCACACAAACAATAAAGGCTGCCACTTTAAACTTTCGAGAGTCTGCCCTCTGTTTAGAATGCATTCTTGAAATCCTACACAAAGTGCAGCACATCAGGCTTTGTTGCATGGGGCAAACTCATCTCTAAAACTTCGAAGTAGCTTTAATTCAGTATTCTGGCACTTTAGATGTGTCTTTGAAGGTTCCTAGCTTTCCATTTTATTCACCACAGGGGAGAAAAATCGCTAAATGACTGGAATCTTGAGAAGGCTCTGGACTGATGTGCATCTCTTCTCACAGAATTTCACAAGTCCAACTCACGATTCAAAAGCCCTTTGAGCCTTTTTTAACAAAAACACTTTTATTTGCTTTTAAGCTGGATTCTCTTAGTCTCGGTGGAATAATAATGCTTGGATAGAAGCCAGTTAAGCGTGGAGACGTCGACAGCTTGAAATAAAGTAAAAAAAAAAATAAAACATCGATCTGTTGTAGGATGATATGCATGCAGTCTGAGATGTCAGTACAATACCAAATCTAATGACAAAATATGTACAATTAAAGGTAATGTATAGTATGGCAGGAATTTCCATTTGAACAATAAGAAAAAACATAGAAACCATCAGAGAAATACATTTAACTATTAGCAATACATGTAGTTCAAGTGAAGGAATGCAGAATAATAAAGATATACAGCAGGGGTGCTCAAACTCAGTCATGAAGGGCCGGTGTCCTGCATAGTTTAGCTCCAAGTTGCCTTAACACACCTACCTACCTGTAAGTTTCTAGTATAGAGCTTGATTAGCTGATTCACATGTTTAATTTGGGTTGAAGCTAAAATCTGCAGGACACCAGCCCTCCAGGATCGAGCTAGGGCACCCCTGATATAGAGTAAAGCTGCATGATTACATTTTCATTTGAATGGTTCCTTTTAAATCCAATTAATATACCCAATCATACACACAGTAAAACGCAGGTTTCAGAGATTTATAAATACTTTTCTTAAGGCTTTTTTTGAATGAGTGGTCAATTATTCCCGGAAATGAGTTGTGACATCAGTACATTGCTGGATTTCTGCTATGTGTAAACAGCACATATTTGAATTCACCAGTAAAGTCATTCTGCTTTTATTACTGTGTGAAATAGCTATAGATAATATATTTGTTTAAACTAGTTGTGGATTAATGTCAATACACAGATACACTTACCAACAAGGGTGTTTATTGTTTTCACTATCTTCAGTAATATGTTGTTGTTTTTGTATGTTTGTATTCATTTTGAAAGCAAATTTTGATTTAGTTTAAGTCTTGGGGTGTTTTTACACCTAGACTCTTGTTTCGGAACCTGTCTTATTTGTCCAGTTAGTGCGGTTCGTTTGGCATATGTGAATCCAGCAATCACGCTCGGATCCGCGCCAAAACAATCGGTCCAAGATCGCCTGAAAGAGGTGGTCTTGGCTCAATTGAAACGAACTCTAGAGCGAATCGATTGTAGTGAAAAAGCGATACAATCTGAGCGCGGCTATATCACAGTGTTTTTAGATATTTAATATGCATACAGCTATGTAAAAAGAGAATTATGAGTAGGGTAAGAGGTCATTCCAGATATCCCAAGTCTCCCGGGAGTTTCCTGCAAATGAGTGATAATCTCAAGGAAATCACACGTCTCCCTCCCAGTCCTCAAATACGTCGCGCACCCTTCTCACCCCTCCCCACCGCATCCCTCCTCGCTCTTCAGACACGTAGCACGCACCATCAAACACCACCAAACCCCCTTTAGTCTAGTTTTAGTCTACTACATTTCATAAGATTTTAGTCGACTAAATCTACTTGAGATTTAGTTAACTAAAGTATATGAGTTTTATTTAGGTATAATTTAAGTAAATATTGTATACATTTATTTGCATACAATATTCTAATTTAAAATTAGATAAAACTGTCTAATTAAAATATGGAATATAGCTTTCCCGTTGAAGACCAAAAATTAGGTATGCATAGTTTATTTATATTATAATGTCAAATATGGTGTCAATCAATCCACACGTAAGAACAGTTGCCATTTGAAAATGCAGGATTGTTCAGTTGTTTAGCAAACTCTTTATTTGAACGTGGTAGTATTTTTAACCAGACTGGCAAAATCATAAAGTTGTTAAACAATACCACCCATGTCCAACACTGTAACTTATAGTTTTAGTAGATAACCAGCTCCCTACCTTGCATGACTGAAGACAAGAAGTTTGTTGGCCCAATGGTATGGAGTGAAACTACAAACATAAAGACACATTAATAATAATAAAAAAAGTAATTATTAAAAACTAACGAAGCCTAACAAAAAATAAATGTATAAAAGGCATGGAGATAATACAGAAAACAATATTTCAATAGACCTTTGAAGCTAAAGCAAAATGTGGCTAATACACTAACGTTAGCCACGCAAATAGATATTTAGGGCACTTATAAGCTCAACGTCGATTCATATTACTATACAGGCATAATAAACATTAATACAAATCAAATAAGCACTTACAAGCGATGCAAGAGTTAAGATCGCAGAAAAACACGACGATTAACGAGCGCCGCCGTCACGCTTTCTGCTTACATTTGGATCACGCACCACTGATCGACGTGAACAGGAATGGATCCAGCTTGCAATAATATTAAAGCCGCCACTAGATGGAGCTCATTAACAAAGTGAAAGTAAATATATTGCTAAAGAAAAATCCACATTTGATACACAATATCTTGTTAAATTAAACATTAATTAATCTTACATTAATTCTGTTTTATCAAACTTGTTCCAGCAATTCCACCAGGTGCAACCACCTCTTCATGTGATATAATGAGAGACAAAATGGTATACCAAAAATAAAAATGTTGTCATTACTTACCCTCTCCACCCTCATGCCACGCATGGCATGTTTTGATTGTTACAATATTTTGTTGTGGGTTTCCTCCTTGTACTCCGATTTCCCCCACAGTCCAAAGACATGCAGTCCATGGTGAATTGAATAAGCTAAATTGGCAGTACTGTATGTGTGAATGCAAGAGTGTAAGGGTGATTCCCAGTGTTAGGTTGCAGCTGGAAGGGCATCTGCTGGGTAAAACATATGGATAAGTTGGCAGTTCATTCTGCTGTGGCGAACCCAGATTAATAAAGGGACTAAACTGAAAAGAAAATGAACGAATTAATATGTTGTTGTTACCCTTCTGGACTTTTATTGTTTTAGGACCCTTGATGTGTATGGAGGATCAGAAAGTTCTGAGGTTTCATCCAATAAATCTTGATTTGTCTTCTTTCAGTTAAATGAAACATTCATTCATTCATTTTCTTTTCACTTATAGTCCTTTTATTAAAATGGGTTCGCCACAGTGGAATGAATAGCCAACTTATCCAGCATACTGTATGTTACGCAAGAGATACCCTTTCAGCTGCAACCATCATGGGAAACATCCACATTCACTAATCCATACACATACACTACAGACAATTTAGCTCACCCAATTCACCTATACCACATGTTTTTGGACATGAGGGGGAAACCGGAGCACCCAGGGGAAACACGCCAACAAGGAGAGAACATGCAAACTCCACACAAAAATGCTAACTGAACCAGCGGAGGCTCGAACCAGTGACCTTGTTGCTGTGGGGCGATTGTGCTACCCACTGTGCTACTTTTCTGCCCCTTGACTGAAACATTATGGGTTAAAGTGAATGAAAGTAAATAATTAAATAATTGTTCAAATTTTGAGTGAACTATCCTGTAAATGCAACTCTTTGGAAAAAAAATTAAGATTCCCTAGTCGCCGCATTAAGATTGATTGTGTGTGTACATGACATTACCATATAATATAACTAAAATATCCTTGTCTCAGATAAGATGAGTGTCCATGACTTCACCATAAGAAAGAGACTGGGAAAGATGGTTTGCATGGCAGAGTTTTTAGACAAAAAACACTGCTGAGCAAAAATAACATAAAGTCTTGTCTCAGTTTTGCCAAAACATCTTGACGATCACCAAGACTTTTGGGAAAATACTTCATGGACTGAGACAAAAGTAGAGAGACAAAAACTTTTTAGTGACCTCAAGCTGAAGTTCTGCAGCAGGACAATGATTCAAAGCACCAGCAAGTCCACTTCTGGATAGCTGAAGAAAAACTAAATGAAGACTTTGGAGTGGCCTAGTCAAAGTCCTAACCTGAATCCAATTGATCTTAAAAAGGCGGTTCATGCTCATAATCCAATGTGGCTGAATTAAACAATTCAGAAAAGATGAGTGAGCCAAAATCATCCACAGCACAACAACAGACCAACTGCAAGTTATCAAAAACACTTGATTGCAGTCGTTGATGCTAAGGGTGTAGCAACAGTTATTAGGTTTAGGGACAAACACTTTGTCACACAGGGCTATGTAGTTATGTATTTTGTTTATCCTTAATAATAAAAACTGTAATTAAAAAAACTGCATAGATAAATCTCATAAGGTCATCATCAGAAAGAGGAAGTAAAATGAAGAGCATCAGATGCACAAGAATGTGAAAAGAGAGGTCACATCTCAGCCATTGTATCGTGCCACACTGCATCTTTGATTCATTGTTCGGATCAGCTGAGTTAAGCCAAAATCAATCAGTCTTCTCTTTTATCCTGCATGCGTTATCTATGATGGATTGACTTTGTCCTGCAAATGCTAATAAATAAATTACTACCTCTAATCAGCCAGAAACTCACGCTTCCTCTACTAGATGTTATTAGTCAGAGTGAAAAGGGCAGCCACTATGTTCTACTTCATTTACAACCAAGAGAAATGAACTCTAGATGCTGTTCAATGAAACGCAAAGCATTTTGCGGCCATCTCATAATCATCATGTAGCTAAACCTATTCTGGGTTCTTGTGAACTGGATTATATTACTACTCCGGTGTACCTTTGCAGGGGTTATTTTGAAGTACTAGGCCATTTACTGATCTGCCCTGATATTTAATTTCACATAACTCTGCCTGATAAGATTTAATCTCTCTAAATATTAGATGCATGCACAGTATTTTTGGCCCCTCATTGTAAATCATTTCTGAATCTTATTTCTGGTTTGCACATGTAATTCCATCTAAGCTCGTTGTGGGACCTTCAGTTTAATTTTTTTCCCTTTTTTTTCATCAAAGAGTAAACAAGAATAATAATGGATTGACTGTGGCTGATTAATCGCAGGGGCTTTGGATGTCAGTGGATTAACCTGCGCTTCTGAATAGGCATGAGGTATTTACTCATATGTCAGGGATGGAAATCCATACAAGGACATCTCATCAGAACTGTGGGGGACTTCAGGACATTTGTGGGGTTTTAGCTGTTTGCTTATATATGAGAGTGCATGTTTGTGTGTGACTTTGTGCCTGTTCCTATGTTAAAACACAGGTAAGTATGTATGCTGCAACATGATTTACAGTGTAAGGATTTTCTGCATTCTTCTGTAAGATGAATAGAACATTGCACCAAATGATATGGGACTGATAATATGCCATTTCAGTCTTATTTTAATAATTAATTTAAAATACTATCACTGTTTATTTTCATTTTATTTAGGTGTAAAAACTGGCACTTAATATCTAGTTTAATAATTGTTTAAAATTAAATTAGCTTCAAAGATACAGTAAAAACTGCAATATTGTGGAATTTTAATTTAGTTTGAAACAACACCATATATTAATTTTATTTTCCTTTATAGTTCCATAATTCATGAGGGTTCTCCACAGCGGAATGTAATGTAATGTGTATTTATAAAGCGCATTTATTGTGTATATGGCCATTCACCCAAAGCACTTCACAATCATAAGGGGGGTCTCTTCACACCACCAACAGTGTGCAGCATCCACTTGGAATGAACTGCTAACTTATCCAGCATATGTTTTACACAGCGGATGCTTTTTCAGCTGCAACCCAGTACTAGGAAACACCCATACACACTCTTTCACAGACATACTACAGAAAATTTAGTTTATTAAATTCTTCTACAGCACATGTATTTGGACTGTGGGTGAAACCGGAGCATCCAGAGGAAATCCACGGAGAGAACGACTGACCCAGCTGGGACTCAAACCAGCACAACACATTTCATAAGGGAATATTTTTACATTTTATTTTGTTTATTTCATTCAAAACATGTCACTTCATCCAACATAAATCTTTTTAATATAATGATTTGCTGCTCTGCTTTGATCAGATATTGCTGTATTCTTTAACAGTTGTTATTTGAAGTTCTACTTTAGCTTTATTTTTAACTGAAAGACTGTTTAGTGTAAAACTATGCTTTTACTCCAGAAATCGTTGGTGAACAGATTTTGAACAGATTTTGTAACCATTATGAATGTATTTGCTGTCACTTAAAAAATGAAGAAAAACCAAAACAACAAAATATTGAGGGATAAAAAACAACAACAGAATATTGATACAATTTTAGTATATCATTCATGAAAGAAAGAAAGAAAGAAAGAAAGAAAGAAAGAAAGAAAGAAAGAAAGAAAGAAAGAAAGAAAAATATCACAGCTGTTTTAGCATGAAAAAAATTCAATAAGCTACTTGCTCGATTTGTAAAATACAAATATGTCTTATGGAAAAGAATGGAACAAGTTTAGTTCTGTTAAATGATTCATTCTAGTTGTTTGACACTAAATGAAGAAATAATCAAATTAATGAGATAAAAACTTTTTGACTGGATGAGATTTTAGCTCTTCATATGAACGACAATTTCTGGTGAGTTACTGTGCACTTCCATCACAGTAGGTGGCGGTATGCACTGGTTTGCATACCCACCAATAAAACAGCTTAAGAATAAGTCACTGCGCATGCTTAGCTTAACAGAATGAACTTTTGGATTTCTGCAGATGTGGTGTTCCACAAATATATGGCAACTTATTCTTGGCACAAGTAACTTAGAGACAAAAACAAAAATACACTTTGAGTTCTTTTCGCATGTTGACAATTTAATATTTGCACTGTTTCCTTCAAACAAGCTACTGGGGCATGAACACTGCTCTATGAGCTTGAATAAGACTGATGCAGTGATTGAATGATAAAGATGTACAGTTGCAGCTGGACAGAAGCTTTCCTAGCCAGTGGTTATGATAGTGTTCCTTTAAATGGGATGCTAGAGGAAGTAAGCTCCGAGAAAAGCAATCATTGATGCTCAGTACATCTGTTTTTGTTTTTTTGTTTTTTTTAATACCATTGTTTTTTGTGTTACTACTTTACAGCTTTAAAAAAGTTATTTACAAATGCTCTTGTTATAATTTGTTAAAATCTTGTTATAATTATAGTTATAATATTAGTTATATTGTGAAGATCTGAGGCAAATAAGCTTTATGGGTAATTTGGTGAAATCACAGCAAGCTGGCTGCAAATTAAGAACTTCAACGCTGACAACTAAGACATAATTGAAACAACAAAACAGATTTTAAAAACCATACATGGACAAGACTGAAACTTGTTGATGTAACAAGGATGCATCTTGCTCAGTTGAAGTGTTTTACTGACACTGAGTGAATAAGAATACATTCAATCAGATAAACAAAACATTAATATTACAATTCAATTAGCTGAAAAGAAGTTACACAGACATATTAAAACCATGTTGAATCTAAAAGTTTATATTGTGTTCATATAGCACATTCAAAGCAGTTCAAGTTTACTTTGTTTAGATGCACAATGGGTGCTACAATAAATCGTGTTGATTGAACTATTATTATTATTTTTCTTTTCAGTGTAATAATCAGAAATCACCATGTTGGAATACTATCTAAAAGATCAGGTGACATGCTACATTATTTAAACAGGTTGTAAATAGAAAGCAATGGCTGATGCAGTTTAAGATTTCAGTCTGGTAGTATTCTTACTTCAGAAAAGCACAAAGCTTTGAGTCAGAGCATCAGTCTCCCCCTCGGTTGTTCTGGTGTGTTCATGTCTGTAAGCAGATGCGATCTTTGTCTCTCTCCCCCACATCTGTCTTGTTGTTTCCACCCTGCTGTCTTACAGCTTTCACCACACCATTCTAAGCCTGCTGACAGAGGCCCTTAGCAGTTATGATATACATTTTTTTTTCTCTGATTTACTTTACCTGCATTGTCTTTTTTGCTCAGCTAGATACTTTAAAACATATAAGCTGACAATTTCTATAACTGAGAAATACATCAGAACAACAAATTATAGTTTAACTAAATGCACACAATTAAACTATTCAGCATTACACAGCATATTAATAGAGTGCCTCTTGTGATTATAATCATCATGATTCTTGATTTGTTTGTTATATAACTCTTAGGCATGAAAAGAAAAAAAACATAAGGCTGAAATGCAAATTATCCATCAATCAAGACTTGCATATATAGTTTAATATAATTCCATTTTAACAAGAATTCCAAAGGCCAAACAAGCACATAGCGTCTAGACCCCTAAGAAATGTGTTTGAAATAACGCCGTAAACAAATAAGATGTACTGACAACTAATAAGCTGATTGTTTTGATGAATGGGATAAAAAAAGAAAAGGTAGATGAATTATATAATTTGTGTGCCTTGATTTGCTTTGATTTGATAATAGGTCTTGGTATGTTAATCACAGTTTGCAATTTAAAAGGTTCTCAATTACTTGATGTTGGTTAACAAAAGGAACTGAAGTGCACTGATATTTCATAAATGACGTGCTTGATTTACATAAAAAACTAGCACAAACAATGCTCAGCAAATAAAAAAGAAATAAATATAAAAGCCATCTATCTATCTATGCATGTGTAAGTGTGTTTATGTGTGTGTGGCTGTATTTTTAGCATGCATTTCGGCTGTATTTCAACTGCCGTGGTGTGTGCGTAGACCAGGGGTCCGTTCTTCGTACATGGATTACTGGATTAGCTGGATTTGGATATTGACGATTTGACACGATCCAGGATCGTTTCGTTCTTCAAAGCTGATCCAAGAGTTGTTGTCATAGCAACAGTTCTGCTAGGTCAAACCTGACCGGGAGCAGGTTCAATTCATATAAACAGGATTAGATCGGCTCAGTTCAAGCAAAGATAATACAGAAAGTATGTTCCGAATTCTGATATTTTCTTACAGTAGTAAATATATACACTTGGGAAAATGGTACATATTTTTTAACTATATAAATATATAAGGTTATAGTCACTAATAAAATAAATTAAGTTATACATATTAATAAAACATAAGCAATCTGCACCCTCGAAATGAAAGTACAAAGATTGCCACCTGGTGGTGCAAAGAGAAAACTTATTGATATGAACTTTTAAGATCGCTTTAGTACAAATTGTGTATAATAGAAATGCACAATATGTGACTTTTTTTAAAGCAATAATAAATTTCAGCAGTCATAAACATGTTTTGATAGTTAATATGCCGGTGATTTGAGGCTTCACAAAAGTTGCAGACGCCTTTACCAATATGAAAACGCTTTTGTAAACAACCAGTTATTCTTTACACCGATTAAAAAACGGCTACTATAATAAAGAAAATCTTTTCTAAATGTGGAACTAAATACATTGATTTGCATTGAAATACATGATGAATACACTTGACACATGAAAGTTTAAAGCCTGCAGCTCACAACAAATGTGGAAGGTTATTGCGTGTCATATTTAACAAGCCGTTTACTGCTAATTTGATGTAATTTTGCTCACATGGATAATTGAATATTAATCAGATGATGTCATTACGCTGCTGTACCGTCAGCCAATCGATGCATTGCTGATAATGATTTCGAGGATCGATAGATCTGTCCTTCACAACACACGCAGCGATCTCAGATCAGTTTATCCAGACATTCTAATCTGATTCGCGAACTTGTTTGAAGAACCAAATTAGCGAGAGATCAGTTATCAAGATTAAAAGATCCGGGATCTGCCAAATAATCTTAGATCATTTAAGCGAGGTACGAAGAACGGACCCCTGATCCTGTTTAGCTGAATGGCATAAAAAACATCAATCTACGTGTTTCCTTACATTTCCTACATCAGTAACTGCTTGTTTTATAGTAAAGTCCTTTATTCAATAACATTGACCAAACAAAACTATATTGCTATATTATAAATACAGCAATTTATAACAGAGACAGACCTGCTACTGGGATACTGATTTGCCTGTTCTGTCTCTTTCGCCACCTTTTGGTGGTATAATGTAATATCAACTGCCAAATTTTTTTTGTTAATTAAATAATACTTCAATTTATATCAAATGTCATTTACTGAACAATAACATGTAAAAAACAGCGTAAATCAGCCAAAAGAATAACAACCAATTTTAATTCAGCAAAAAAATGTAATAACCTAAATAATTTAACATTGAGGTCAAGTAAATACCTTTAACTGATGACTGTGACCAAACATTATCTTTCAATTTGGACTAAACAAATTACTTTTCACAATCGACTTCTTATCTTGAATAAGAAGTCCGGAGAGTGTTTTTGGCGGACAATGAGAGGCTATAATGCCAATGTCGTCACTTAAAAAGTCTTGAAAGTAGCCTACATTATGTGGTCAAACTGCCCCAGTATTTGTCAAACTGAAGTGATTTTAGTCCTCCACTTGGTACTCAATGCAGATGGAGTGATACAAATGGGTGAAGAGGCTGAAACACTTGTGATACTAGCAGAATATTGTATGACAATCAGCCAATAAGATTCAAGAACCAGCTTTAACATGTTCTCAAGTGTTCGCGTGGGTTTCCTCCAGGTGCTCCGGTTTCCCCCACAGTCCAAAGACATGCAATATAGGTATGAATAAGTGTGTATAGATGTTTCCCAGTTCCGCTGTGTAAAGCATATGTTGGAAGTTGGCAGATCATTCCACTGTGGTGATCCCTGATGAATAAATGCAAGGCCGGTGTCTTGCATATTTTAATTCCAACCCCAGTTAACACACCCAAATCAGCCAATCAAGCTGTTTTTAGATATACTAGAAACTTAGGGGGATATGTTGAAGGAAGTTGGAGCTAAACTCTGCAGGACGCCACCCCTCCAGGAGTGAGTTTGTACACTCCTGGACTAAACCGAAAGAAAATGATTGACTAAATGAATGAATGAATTGCAAATTTACTTAAGAATCTGAATGACTGAGAAAAATCTCAACAATGTATCTGCTTATTTCTTCTCGTCTCTTGTCTCATTTTGCCACAAACATCCTTTGCACTTGTCAAACAGCTCAAGGGGCTCAAAGAAAAAAAAATGAAGGGAAAAAATAAATAAATAAATAAATCAAATCCCTAATGAGAAGAAGGAATCAGGCGGTAGGGAGACAGAATAATAATGTGTCATTTACAAATGATGAAACAGCTAAGATGCTTGTGTGGGGGTAGAAAGTGTCTCGTTTCGCCCCAGGAATCTGACAGCATTGTCATGCAAGAGTCCCAGCGTAAGTTCAGTACTAGAGAAGAACTTCCCAGAAAAACAAGCTGGCATCACATGCAGGTTAACC
Source organism: Danio rerio (assembly GCF_049306965.1). Taxonomy (NCBI): domain Eukaryota; kingdom Metazoa; phylum Chordata; class Actinopteri; order Cypriniformes; family Danionidae; genus Danio; species Danio rerio. The sequence continues at coordinate 44,291,100 of NC_133182.1, forward strand.
TTGTGCCTCCTGTTTGTGTTGCACTAATTTGGTCATCACGAGGCTCAGTGTGGTGCCGTGGTGCTAATTACTGAAAGACTGATGGGACGAGTACCTGAGGCTTTAGGCTCACTGTCTCTGTCTCCATGATTGAGGGGTTTTTACACAAGCTACAGCTTCCCTTTCCACAGTTCCAAAGCAAATTGGTATAATTTGGTGAAAATGAGATCATCTGGAGTATTGGGGGAAAGAAAAATCAAGATAAATGTATACACAGACAGAAAGACAGACAGACAGACAGACAGACAGACAGACAGACAGACAGACAGACAGACAGACAGACATACAGACAGACAGACAGACAGACAGACAGACAGACAGACAGACAGACAGACAGACAGATAGATAGATAGATAGATAGATAGATAGATAGATAGATAGATAGATAGATAGATAGATAGATAGATAGATAGATAGATAGATAGATAGATGTGAAACTAATGTGGTTGTGCAATACTTATGTAATAAGTATATTAAATATATAGTTTGCCCCTCAAACAAGAAAACAGTCATTAATTACACACCCTCATTTTCATCCACACCCGTAAGGCCTTCATTCTTCAGAACACAAATTAAGATACTCCTGATGACTATCTATCCATGTTCTATCTATGAATGGAGAGTTGGAGAGCTCTCAGATTTTCATCAAAAATATCTTAATTTGTGCTCCGAAGATTAATGAAGGTCTCATGGGTTTGAAACATCATTAGGACAAGTAATTAATGACAGAATTATATTTTGGGCTGAACTATCTCTTTAATATATTAGTATTGTACTTCTGATGTGTTGAACTATTTCGGTCACGCCTTACAATAAGGTTCCATCAGTTGGTGTTAGTTAATGTACTGTATTTACTAACACAATTAAGCTAATACTGAACCGTACTTAAAGTATGTATTAATCATAGTTCAACATTTACTGAAACATTCTTAAAATCCAAATTAAAGGTTCACTGTAAAAAAATGCAGGGTTCAACACAATTAATTCATGTTGTCTCAACACAGATTAAGTTAACTTTACACTTTTTACAAATTTATGTGGATTAAAGACAAAAAAATTTTCTCCCGATGAAGAATTGGGTTGTTTCAGCTTATTTTAAATAAGCAAGCACAAAAACTACCAATAAACAACTTGATTTTCATTAACTAACATTAAACAAAGATGAAAAAAATATGGTATTTAATGTGATTGTATGGGATGACTTCAGTCCAGTGTATTTGAACAAGTGCTGGATAACCATGCGAGTTTGAAGAGATGCAGAAACCTCAAATGGCCATTTTTTTCAGCCTCATGTTTATCTTGAGTTATTTCACTTTCAAGACAATTAAAATTACTTATTCTTTGCCATAAAAGTTAAATTACTGAACCTTTACATGAGCTTGGTCAAAATGTATATTTTAGAAGAAAATTTCGGACAGCATTAGAGGTTTTTCTTCATTCGTAGAGCGCAATGAAGGGCACAATAACATAATGGACATTTAGGATCATTCAAATGGCCTTAATTAGAAAATGGAAAACATAGCTGTATAGCTGGGAAAGAAAATAAAAATCACATAAACTAAATATAATTCAGACAAGCAGGCAGGCAGGCAGGCAGGCAGGCAGGCAGGCAGGCAGGCAGGAAGGCAGGCAGGCAGGCAGGCAGGCAGGCAGGCAGGCAGGCAGGCAGGCAGACAGACAGATAGATAGATAGATACTGTAGATAGACAGATACTGTAGATAGATCTGTGTAGTGTTGGCTTACATCTTGTTCTTGTAAATAAATACAAATTAATGCAGAATCCCAAGATCACATCTGTTCCACAAAAATATCCTAATACTTTGCACCAGAAGCTATTTACATTCTAAGTTAAGCAAGGAAATGACATTGGAAAACAAATTTTTCAAATCATTTCAGAAGCATTGCGTTTTCATTGTCATGTTGTAATTCTTCTTTTCAGAGGTTAAAAGATGATAGAGATTTTTGATGAGGGTTTTATGAGGGGACTTGATAGAATTCCTCATTCTTTTGAAATGTATCTGGTAATCCTATCACATAAAGGTTGAGTGGAATGTTTTTCCTTAATTGAACTTTTGGAGCATGACCATTCAGTCTATAACTGTGATGCTTTTTCATCTGTGGAGAGCCGGAGCAATGATGAACGATGAAGCAGAATTAAGAGTGCAGGTTTAACGATGCAGGGCTGAATTCAGTTCTGCCACATTATTAGTATGTGGTATTTCATCAGACATCCCATTCCATCTGCATTATACACACACTATCAAAATTTTGGGGTTGGCATTTAAAAAAAAAATGTTTTTGAAAGTCTGTTAATAAAGTAAAACTACAGTAATAAAGTAAAATATCGTAACAATTTAAGATGAATCTTTCTGTTGAAATATTTTTTGAAATGTAATGTAAAACATTCATAGGGAAATCTGGATTTTTATCAGAGATTACTCCAGTCTTCGGGATCATTTCAGTGCTCAGGAAACATGAAAAACAAATTGAATAATGTTTAATATTACACTGTTTAAAATGCATTTTATTGATAATCAGTTTAATTAGTCTTTTGATTAAAAAATTGCTTTTAAAAACAAATTTACAAAGAAAAAAAAGTCATCACTCTTTTATTTTTATAATTAATATTACTCTATATTATTAATACCCAATATTAAAAACAAGAAATAGAAACTGAAAGATGGGACCTTGAAATTAAACTATTTTTTAAGACACATTTATTGTGTTTTATGAAAAAAAAAAAAAAAAATTAGTCTGAAAGTGTTACAGAAAGAACCTGAAGCAGAAACGTTATAGAACAACAGTTTAAAGATGGCAGATATAGTAAAGGCAGATGGATTTAGTTTGGCATTGGGATGATGGATCGGACTGTGGCAGATAGTGGTGCACTCAGAATCACACACAAGGACCAGACAAAGATCAGATGGGGAAACCAGTAGCGATGGAAATGATGGACACAGGAATACTTTGAAGGTAAGTTTGAGGATCTTGAAATGAACCAGAGACTGAGAGTTGAATCATCATCTCACACACGCACACACACACACACACACACACACACACACACACACACACACACACACACACACACACACACACACACAAGAAAATGATGGGGATCAGATTTGGAACTAGAAGGTAACAACACTAGAAGGAACACAGGAGGTAACAGAAATGATAACAGTAAATAAATTTTAGAACAGATGTAAATACACTGACCATGTAGGAAGGATTGGTCCTTCTGGTTGTCGACAAGGCCAGACACTGAGTGAAGTGAGAGTGCACTTTTTATGGGACTGTGGTGATGTATAGTGATGCAGGGCAGATGTAAAATTGATTAGTGCACAGGTGTTGGGGCTCAAGGTGATAGAGTGGAGGGGGAGCTCCAGTCCAGTCTTAAGCCTGGTTTATACTTCTGCGTCAATTGACCGGCGTAACTCACAGCGCAGGCAACGCGCGCAGCTGTGCATTTATACTTCTGCACGCTGTCTCTGTTGGTCTGCATTAACACTTCCGAAACGCTAGTTGGCAGTGAGGTGTAAATGTTCCTCTGTGTCGAGTTTCTTCGCTACTTTGCTTTTCCTGAACACTTCCTGGTTGTACAAGTGACTCAAACTCGCTCATTTTGAGGCAGGAACCGGCGGACGTGCAGCAACTTTAACTATGAGGTAAACACAAAACAAAACTTTCCATCAGGAGCTCCTTCTCGGGACTCCACACTTGTAAGCAATCGCTCCATTTGGCTCGCGTACAGCTCGCGCCATTGCGTGGCTCTTGGTCCCGCCCAGACTTGTTAGCGCTACCAAGCCGACCAATCACAGAGCTTGCGCTACGCGTCGTTGCGACGTGTAGTTACAATTTTTGAGAGGGGCACATCAGTGACGCCGACGGCCACGGCGAAGGGCTATGCGTCAGCTTTTAAGCTGCAGTCAAATTGGACTTGTCTCCCCATAGACTTCCATTCTGAGGCACGCGAATGGGTCAGACCGGAAACGCAAGGTCATGCGTCAAGTTTCGTAGGTTGCTGCGGTGCAAAGTTCAAGCTTCTTGAACTCTGACCTGCGAAATCGCATCACTTGACTGCGTGAGAGCAGTTGAGGATCAAAACATGACCTCTCTGGACAGAAATGTAAAACATGGAGCAAATCGCTCCAATAATAATAAAATCACTCTAATAATAATAATAATAATAATAATAATAATAATAATTATTATTATTATTATTATTATTATTATTATTATTATTATTATTATTATGAATGACTGGACTAAAATTTTATTTGAAAATAGATACAATAAGTAATAAATAAATATATAATAAATAAGTGTTTAACAATTTAAATCTTTTTTTTTTACATTTAATATATGCAACCTTGAAAAAAAAAAAAACTTTAACAAGTAGTATTTATAGGCATGTATTGATGTAAAAATGCAACTACTGTACTTTACCTGAAAATAAAAATATTTTGAAGCAATTTAAGTTTTTACCATCCCTCTTGATGCATTTAAGCCATCCCTGGTTGATAAAAGGTGATAAAAGTATGCATTTCTTATTAATTGGAATATTTTATACATATACATACTCAAAGAAAAAAGAAAGTATGAAAGGTTGTAGGCCTATGGTAAAGTATACAAATCATCTTTCTCCATCCAGAATACAGTTTTGATTATGGCTGGATCTGCTACATTTGCTGTATAGTCATAATGTATACTGTATTATGCGACTGTCTATAATTTTATCAGATTGCTTTATGTCTAATGGTGATAATGTCAAGTAAACAAAACAAACTGAATGACCTTTCTGGAGAGTGCAAATAAATGTTCTTCATACTTCAAAGTGATTTTAAATTTAGACGTATGTGTGGCAAACTTGAAACTTTGATATTGGGATATTGATCACAAATCAAACTTACAAATGACATCCTTCAAACATATTAGTATGTATGAAGCCTCCGCTTTCCAGGTGCTTTTTCAAAAAGCTAATTGACGGGAAAGGGCTTAAGATGTGAGGTGTGAATAATACGGTTATAAATTATATACCAGAATAAACTGCACGTCAAAGGCTCATCGTTCCTCACTATTTTCTCCTGTTCAACTCTCCGCTCTATACTTTCTAGTCTCTCTGTTATTCAGAGCAATATATGTGCTTTTCATGTCTTTGTTATACTCAAACTACATGAAGTATACTGAGCATAAGCCTGTAATCTCTGCTGTCATGATGGATCTGATCTGAAACACGGTGAAATTCTCCGACTAATAGCGTACATTTTATCTTATGAGAATTGTTATGACTGGACGACCAATTATATATTGTGAACACTTATAGGCTTCATCCGTCATGACCGGGATTGTTTGTAATGTATATTCTGCGCTAATTCTCGTGTAGCAGATGAGCCGTGGAGAGAGAAGTCCATAAAATGTCCTCATTATTGTTGTAGTAGTCATTAAATGCTGCGGGAAGACGAATGGCAGTGACACTCGCCCTGCAGCTCTTCAGAAGAGAAATTGCTTCATCTCTATCATGCCTCACACATCAACTATAAGAACTGTGCAATCTGGAGGTGTTTGGAAAACCCACTTAGTGAGTGCTGGATCCTCCTCGGGTGCTATAGGTTTAAGACATAATCATATAGCGAATAAAAGAGCAGCGTTTGAGTAATTTAATTTTGGTTTCTTTCTTTCTTTTTTTTCAGAAGAGAAATGAAGTGGAATAATGGGAAGAGATGGCTTGAACAGCGACAATAAACAGTAGAAAGCTGAAGCAACATCCTTTTGTTGACTTGAGAATAATGTATGAGAATTCTGTCATTATTTACTCATTCTTTCTTTTCCAGACCTTAAAATTAGATTTATATTGATATTTAAAAAGGCTAAATTATCTCAAAATGATGCCAAGTTGCATGCCATATATTCCAAATGTTCCAGGAATATACTGTATGTCAGTGTTTGGTGAAAAACAAACTTAACTGAGATGGCAAAACTACACACATCTTTTACTTAAGTAGCAGCATAGATACAGATAGCTTCACAGTAAAGAAAAAAAAGGTGATTTAACTGAAAATTGCACTTAGAGCTTGCTTGAAAGCTTTTTTTTTGAGTCCTAAAGCTGTTTGCCTTAAAATTTTAAGTTGAGTCAAGTTAAGTTGATTTTTTTTACAGTGTTCTTTCTTTTCAAACAAAAGCAAACGCATCCGTGATCTGCATCCGTGAGTTTTTGTTTTTTCCATAAGATTATGAATGTTTTATCATGTGTCTTTAATTGGTTTTACATGATTTTTTTTCTACTCAAAGTGACAGGATGCAGCTAAAGTAAGTGTCTTAAACCAACTTTGTATGGTTTCACATGAATTGAATGATTGATCTTTTTGTGTGATCAGTCTTTTTTTTTACATAATAATTATATTATTGTTTTACTATAGGGCAACTAATTAAACTAATTTAAAATATTTATAATTTCATTAGTCAATGCATAAAGTAGCCTATTCATAAAGCGTGTTTAATTGATCTGGTGCTTGTAATTAGACGTTTATGTTTTTGTAAATTATGAAAATTGTGCTAGCTTTTACAGTATTAGATTGAAAGACCAGATAAAGCCAATATAAGCCCAGAGACCCTCCCTTATCAAGAGTAGTGGCTGAAAAGTGGTCAAAACTGGAAAAATAGCTACACTGTCATGGGTCAGGTTCGATCAGAACTTATGTTACTCAATCTGTTGTATGTTTCAGCTGTTGCTTCTCACAATAAGCGCTGGCACACATGCATTACTCGCCAGTTGCTATTTGATCCAATTTACCTTTCCAATTATACTTGCCCTGTCTTGTTACCCTTTGTCAGATTATGATGTTCATTACACCTTACGGACGATCTGCAATGCTTTCATACTTCTGTCTAGTCCTGTATTATTGTTTTATTATTGTATTATTTATCATTTTACTTTTGCTTACCTGTGATCTGCGCAGTCATCTTGCTGTAGGATTCCAGCTCCTGCGCTCGCCAGCTCCAGTGATAACTCCACAGCCTTTGTTCTTCTTCATGTTCAATAAAGGACTTATTTGAACATTATTCCTTTCTGTTTTTTTTTGTCTGAGCCTGACACACACATGATATCTCTACACTGTTAGACATTTCAAAGGGTTTTTACAGTAACTTAATGGCAACACTGTTGCCAGTAAGTTACTGTATTTTAGATTTACAGTATACAACTGTAAATCCGTTTACAGCATGTTACCGTAGTGTCTAAAAATGGTTAACTACTGTAAAAACCTAAGTTAACAGTTAGCTACTGTAAACCTTTTAATTTTGTCCTAATTATTTTATAATATAATTTTATTAATATTATTTTAATACTATAGACATAAAAAAGACACAATTACAAAATATTAACAAAATAAACACTCTTTATTTAAAACATTGGAGATGCTTAAAACAAGCTTAAAAATGTGTAAAAACATTACATTTCAATCATTCAAAATATTTTATTTTAAGAAAAAAAACATTGAAAATGACAAAGCACATTAACATACATGTACAAAACTAATGTAAGTGTCTGACCTGCATATTGTTGAGAAAAAAAACCCAATTGTACTAAGTACTACTGACATTAAACCAGAAACAATTACAAAATATTCCATTCTTTAAAACATTAATAATGCTTAAAGCATTTAAGGAAAATGTGTGAAAATTACATTAAGCAATAAAATCAACACATTAAAAATAAATAAATCACACAAAGCACTAGAACATACATGTACAATAAAAATTTAAACTTCTGAATTGCATATTGTTGGAAAAATAAATATTTGTAACTATTAGCCGACTCAACCCAACTTTAAAAACCCAAGCCGACTCAACCCAACCAGAAACAACCCAACTTTAAAATATTACTAATTCTGGTGTCAAATGCTCAACAAGGTCTGAATTCACATGTTCAAATGCAATTCATCTTTATTTCTATTGCACTTTTACAATGTAGATCAATGATGTCAAAGCAGCTTAACATAGAAGTTCTTATAAATTGAAGCTGCTTCAGTCCAGTTTTCAGAATTGAAGCAGTAAATGTCTCTGCTGAAAGTCCAAACACTGAAGAGCAAATACACCGATCCACCAATCGTAGCCAAGCAATCCAGTGGCGACAGTGGCATGGAACAAACTTCACCAACTGACGAAAATGTAGAATAAAATCCCTTGAGAGATACCAGGCTCAGTTGGGCACGACCAGTTCTCCTCTAGCCAAACTTGTGCAAGGCCGCAGTCTAGGCACCGGAGGCTTGAAAGTTCACCAGCGGGTGGTCAGGCTGGCCCATTGGATCAATGCGGAAACTCATTGATCACGTGTGTCTTTTAGGATTCACTCCTCCATGACCACCACAGCATCTGGTCAGGATTTGGCCCAGTTCAGGATTATGAAGAACTCTGGATAAGGACAAACAGACTAACATAAGCATAGAAGAAGCTTGTTTAAAAAAAATAAATCATATACTGGTTAATTATTTTGAAGCATGGCAGCTAGGTTGGGCTAGTTTTCAGCTGGTACTGAGCAACTGGCTCCTGCTCATAACCTGCTCACTACCATGTTAAAAAGATAACTAACCAGAATGTCCTGTTTATTTTTTTCCCTAACAAGGTTTTACAAAAACATTGTAGCATTTGTGATGGGTTGATTCACTGCAGGACAGATTAGACTATTTGTTTTATGTATTCCTAATAAACTAAAACTGACTGAATACTGATAAAACTATTGAGAGTGTCTCACCTAATCCAAGTTCTCAGTTAGCTGGTGAAAGAAGGATAACTCACTGTTGTTCATGGTTGTCATTCTCTTCACTACTTCTCCTGTCTTCTTCTGGCTCACTCTGGTTGTTGCTGTGCATTTTGTTTCATCCTCTGGAATTATTTATACAAAAAATTTTATTATTTTATTTATTACAAAATATTTAGGCAACATGAAATGGGGAAAAAGACATTTAATACATAGACAAATGCATGTATCCCAATACTAATTATTGTATTTTGAAATGTCTGACCCATGACAGACCTCAATCTGCTCAAAAATATTATAAACAAAGATGAAAAAAACCCTACTAAATGGTTTAATAAAAAAGGGAAAAAGATTTTTTTATTTAGCTAGCAACTAAACATGTGACACATTTTGTATTAAAAGTAACGTTACTATATTGAGAAACAAATAGATGTACAGTACTTACTGTTGTATGAGGTCCAGTTTGCACAGGCAGGCTCCCAGTATTCTATATTGAGACCATAAAAAAGCCAAAAATACAGGTAAGAATACCATGCTACAATCCACAACCTCCACACAACTTTTTTTTTATTTGTTTACCTTGGTTGCTTACTGGTCTTGCTTATTTTTTAAGCATAAGGCTGTGCTGATCAAGATGTTCCTCCGAAATGCTGTTTGTTTCTTCAGACAATACCTGCTGCTGTGCCAGTGCCATATCTAAACAGAAAAAAATATAATGGTAACAATTATGTTAAACCAAATGTCAAGAGTTGTGATAAAAAAATAATTAGCAAACAATAAATAGCAAAAAGGTGGTTATTAGCATAATGCATAGAGGTAAAATTGGTTTTATATTAGCAGATTCAGACTTCCCCCTTAATAATTTAATTTCATAAAAGTATTATTTGCAAACTCTAAATAGCGAAATCATTTTAGCAGCTAATGACTATCAAAGTACAACATGCTCACGGTCAAATAAACAGTGTTAATGTTGATTTCAAGTCATACTGGCATGCTAATTCTGATCGAATATTTAAAGTAACATGGTAAACAGTATAGAGTCTTCTAAATGAACGAATGTGCGAATATAAAACCAACTTTACCTCTATGCATATTGTATAGATTTACGTTAACGTTCTTATAGGTTACGTCGCGATGTTATTTTCTCAAGCTAACGTTATAAGTTACTCTAAACCAGAGAAAAATAAGTTCACAACATCTAATATATATAGTATAAATCAATATAAGTTAAACGTTGCACGTTAAAATGAGTTTGAGTCCAATTCAGTATAAACTTAGCTCAGTTTAGCTAACAGTTAACATTACCATTTTAAGATCGCTTCAGCCAATGTTGCCGAGCAAACAAATGCTAATAGAGGTGCTCAAATCAATGTCGAGTGTTGTCAGCACATACAGACGCGCTTTTACCTGGATTATTTGTTGGTCTTTCATTTCGTTGGACCGTTGTCTCGTGCTAAGTGTCCTCCAAAACTGTCTGCATACATCTGGTTCCCTCCTAAACCAAAACCCGCTGCAACACCGGTTCCTATGTAAATAAATAAAAAGATGACGAGAACAATGGCTAATAGTCATAAACAGTCTTATTTAAAGTAATAGTAGTGTTAATGTAATAAATTAAATAAAGGTAACATCTTAATAGATGATATATTTCTCAAATGGGCGAAATAACGCCAAGCCAGAGAAAATAATAATAGCCAACTTTATGCTTTACTTTGTTCTATTCTCGTCCACAAAACATTCTGTAAAATGAAACACTGCCTCAGCTTACCAGAGTAAAGTTTGTTAAATCCAGTATGTTCTTCAGGCACACTAATAAATTGTCCTCCAGAATTGCTCCAGGGTCCTCAGGCAAAATGTGGTGCATAGTCGAATCGCCGCAAGGTGGCGTTGAAGCAGTTGTGGAAAATACAGTATAATACACGAATTTTTACAAATACAGTACATCGCTGTATATGTTGTTCGACGTCACACTAAATTCCCATAATGCAACGGTAAATACAGTTATTTACCGTAAAAGGAATTTGCAGTATTACACTGGGTGAAATACAGTAAATAACTGTGTAATTTACAGAAATGTCTAACAGTGTAGCTTGCACTCTCTGTTCGCCCGCACTGCTGATTCAGTGTGAGTATAGAAGATTAAAAATGTCATAACTTCAATCAACAAAATTCTGTCAACTATTGCCACTGCAAAGAGCAAAACTAGATTTCAATTGTCTATAACTTAGCAAATGATCTTGGAATAAGTGGGGTAATCAACAGCTTGCTGTGCTTTAAGAATTTTAAAATGAAAGTTGGAAGGTTCTTTGCCTGCATGTCGTGCATTTAAAATCCTTTACCCATGGCAAGTTGTTAATTATGCCTTACTTAACTAATGCATTACTAACACATTAATACATTTAGTTATCATTTTAATACAAAGATTAAATATAGCTTAACAGATTTGTTGTTCATATCTAATGCATTAATTAATAATAAAGGGTCTACTCACACTATACTATCCGTACCGTGCCCAGGCCCGTTTCCCGGATTGTTTAAGAAGTGTGAGTGCACTGAATCGGGCCTGAAGTCTGGCCCTGGCCTGGTTGGAAGAGGTGTGTCTGAGCGCTGTTCACTTGGGCTTTGGCGCGGTATGCTTGTTTATGAGTGCAAAACTTGCCAAAGCCCGAAACTGAAAACGAGACATGACTTTTAAGGGACCGTTTTATTTGGATTTATTAATCATTCTTACTGTTCAGTGAACGCAAAATGCTGTAGTTTGTTAATTACGCAAACCCATCACTGCATGACAGCTGCGCACTTTCAGCAAACCTCCTAATTCCTGCAGCACGAGAGCTTTATGATTGTTTATGAGCGTCAAAGTGGCTGATCTGTTCGGCGAAATATCTGACTGCGTGTCACCACATCCCTAACGAATAAAGAGATATAACTAGAGAAATCTCCACTGTGCTGAGCGTGAGCACTCACTGACCAGCGCAGCATCGATGACGTAAGCGTGCCCAGGCCCGATTGTAATGTGAGTGCGGGCTGTCGGGGGAGACGGAAGGGGGACAAGCGTGCTTTGACCCGATTCGAGGCAACTGTACATAGTGTGAGTATGGCCTAAGGTTAACTATAACTTTATTATAGCTATAATTTTTAACATTTTCTTTTTTCACTAAACTCTATTGGCTACCCCAGTAGCACTTGAAATATATTTACATGTGACCATGTGAATATATTAAACCATGGGACCATTCTGTGGTAATTTATCTTTTTTTTCAGCTTAATGTTAGTTGCTATTAATAGATGAGCTTGTGCAGGACATCTTTTATCATTTGTGGTCTGAAAATAAAAGAAGGGCATACAGCACTTGAACATCATTAGGGGGAGTAAATAATGCATTTTCATTTGTGGTTGAAAAATCAATCAAGTGACCATTAAAAAATAAATAAATAAAAGTCACCGTATGGCTACCTGACTCAAGCCCACGCACGTGCCTAACACACTTGCTGTGATTTTTTATGAAGCAGAACTAATGTCCTCGAGATCTCTTGAGTTTTGTGTCATGTCTCTTACACCAGTGTTTGATTTGGGCAAATAGTCAGAGATTTCAGCAAAGCCCGTGTCCACAGCGATCGTCACATCTCTAAAGTCCCGGTCCCTCTGAATCGAAAAGCTTTAGTCTTATCTGTAAGAGAAGGCTTAGCAAAATGATGGGATAAACTGGAACAAAGGAAACATTTGACAGAACGAAATGCAGCACAAAGGACAAAGACTATCCCATATCCCAGATAAAATATTTCTTCATCTTGGCTTTAAGATACACAGCTGCTTCAGGTTACAACTCTTTAAAATAAGTGGCCATTTGCTTATCTAATATGCTCATGAAGGCTACAGTCTGATCTTGCGTTTACATGGGAAACACATCTGATTAAACAGGGAATTGTGGGATTTACTGAGAAGGTCAACACTTTTAAACAGAGAAATGGATCTAAATTCCTGAAATGCATTCAGTGTTTGATGTGGATTTCAAGCTGCTTTAAGCAAGTTTTACAGGTTTTTTGTTTAATGTGTGTGTACGTAAAATATCATATTGTTTTGTCTGTCATAATGGAAATATGTTTGATTTAAAAAAATGGCTCAAATAAGCAGTTAAAATTACAATACTATTGATTTTGTACAATATTTTGGGAAGAAAAACTGTTAGTTGTATGTGTAAGTTTGAACAATTTTTTTTTACCTAGCACTTTTTTTGTAAATATTTCTAATCATATAAATGTCTAATTAATATTGTCTAATATTTGTAAATCACAAATACACTTCTAAAAATCAATTATTACTATTCAATCTTTCACAAGTTTGTCAGTAATGTTTCACAAATGAATCTTTACTAGATACTTCCCTTATTTGTAAGATTTTACCTCTATTTGTGAAGATTTTAATACTTTAGTTTAAGTATCAATTCATTCCACATTTAACTATGAACTATTAACTTCAAAATAGTCTCATTCTGAAAACGAAGTCCTATATACATTCCTGAACATTGTGAATTATGTAGCCAGAGGTACGATGGATGCATTTTGTCTTTAAAACAAACACTACGGGGCGGTATTACGTCGTTCCTTTTCACGCTTTCCTGCCATTACTAGTTTGTCCAGTAGCTCGCCATGTATGATGGCAGACTTGAGAGGAGTTGACCACAGCTACGGGGAAAAGCAGTCGCGAATGGCACTCCCTGGAGAAATTTGAGATCTCAAAAAGCGTACACGACTGCCTTTGGTGGATTCATGAAAACAAAAACTGCTAAATAAACGTATCCTGGGATGTATTTGGTGCTCTCTAAAAATGTATATAGCAGTGCATTTGAAACATTAAAGTAGCCTATTTAAAATTTTGCTAGCTTTTGCATTACATTGAAAACACCAGATAAAGCCAATACCAGCCCTCAGACCCTCCCTTATTAGAGTGTCTGAAAAGTGGTCAAAAGTGGACAAATGATGTAGTTACACACATGGTATCTCAAGTTTGTGCTCTCTGCCTGCACTGCTCATTCAATGTACCCACATTGAATGAGCAGTGCAGGCAGAAAGCACAAACTTGAGATATCATGTGTGATTTAACATGTCATAACTGACCAAATTGAAAAATTGTTGGGGGGGTGTTGTTGTCGCACGCGTACTGAAGAGCGGTGTTGTTGCACGCGTTCTCATCAGCTGTGTTGTTGCGCGTACTTTAAAGCGGGGGGTTGAGCACGCGTAATCAAGAGCGGTGTTGTCGCACGCCTACTGAAGGGCGGGACGGAGGGTGTGTCGCGGGGGCACTTTTGATCATTTTGGAAGGGCACTTTCTATCCAACACTAAAAAGGGCATGTGCACTGCACTGGTTGAGCCTTATGTGTGCATGTGCCTGATTGAGAGTAATCCAAAGTCGTGGTCAAATAACAAACGAATTGTTGGTACAGGCAGCAATGAATCAAAATAATCAGACAAAGCAAAGAGTCAAAACAAAAGGCTAGGCTAATCAAGGAAAAACACGTTGCAATGCTCACAAATAAACAAGACTCAGCACTGATCCGTGTGTGTCTGTGCTGTTTTTAAAGTCCATGTAATCCAGGGTTGTCCAATCTTGGTTCTGGAGGGCCGGTGTCCTGCAGATTTTAGCTACAACTTGCCTCAACACACCTGCAAGGATGCTTCTAGAATGTCTAGTAAAAGCTTGATTAGCTAGCCCAGGTTTGTCTGATTGAGGTTGGAACTAAACTTTGCAGGACACCAGCCCTCCAGGATCAAGTTTGGACACCCCTGATGTATTCAGTCCTCGACAATCCTCCGGCTGTGTGTGTATGAGCGGAGCATGACTGGTTTTGTAGTCCATATAATGGTGTATTTGTATTTTAATGGTGCTCTGCATGTTTACCAGCGATCTACAATGATTAGATCACTGGGAATTGTGACAGTAATCAACGGCTTGCTGTGCATTATAGATTTTAAAATTGAGATCTCAAAAAGAATACACATCGGCCTCTGGTGCATTCATGAAAACAGAAACTGTTAAAAAAAAAAAAACAAGTAGCTCCTGGGATGTATTTGCCGCTCTCCAGAAATGTATATAGTGGTACATTTTCAGAATGAGCCTGGGTTTATTACCTAATTACCTGCTTGTTATTAAGATATTGGCTGTTTCTTTGCAGTTATAGGGGTCGATCACACCGAATGCACTTTTTGCTTTGAGAGATGCCTTTTTTGAATGGTTTACTAACGTTCGCGAGCGTTTTGCACACTGCTTATGTGCTGCTTATGTGCCCTGTACGCCTCACATTTAACCATCTACTGCACCTCACATTTTTTCCGTTGCGTGCTGTGCACTCGCAGATGAAAAAAAAGTCAACTTTGAACAGAAAAAGTGTGTTCAGTTGCGTCTTTTTCATTTTTTAATCAAATAAAAGCAGATGTTTCCGTTGAGGTGACTCCAGAGACTTGTAGTTTCTGTTTTGAGTTATCCGCTGCTGAATGACAAATCTTGAACTTCACAATATTATTACATTTTAAAATTGTACCAATATCAACAGCAATACTCGCGCACAATAGGCAGGTGATTCAGTCATTGCCTAGTGACATTGCCTTGTCAACAAAAAGATAGTGTGGTGCGTCTTGCGTTTTTGAAACATAGGCACGTTCGGTGTGATCAGCCCCTTATACTGAGTGTGTATGCTCTTATTCTACATATATAATCCTACTTAATACATAATACTCAACATTGACCTTACTAATAATTAATGCTTCTATTAAGCTAAAACTCTTGGTCAATATTTTGTTAATAGTGTGAATTGTACCTTAAAATAAAGTGTGACCAATAAATTTTTAATATTCTCTGAATGAACCATATCTTTTTGTAAACCTGTGAGCAAGAAAGCCTTGGAGAAACAAAGATGGCAGTCGTCACTTGAAAAGATTGTAATTTGGTGAGCAGTGTAATCCAGTTACACATTTAGGCTCTGTTGGATAAACATCTGAGGTGGATTGGTTGTTGGTGCCCAGGGAGTCGATTGTAAAGCCAGTTTAGTAATGACTTGTTTCATTGCCATGACAGCTTGGCACAAGTAAAAACAGTTTGTCCTCCATCTTGGCTGTCTGAAGGCGTTCTCAGACCCAAAGCCACACTCATCATGCTGAGACCAACCATCTCCCATCAGTGCCATAAGGACTTTGCTTAAATGTGTAGATATAAAAGATTTTTTTTTTCTTTTGCAATGTGCATATAAGAAAACACTGAGCTGGTTTAGGCTATGTTCACAAAGCTTTATAATATGGTTGTCAGTCTTGTTTTTGTGTCCGATATGGTCGCATACATACTGAATTTATGAAAGTGACAACCATGTTCTTTACCTGAAATCATGCCTGGAAATTTCCAGCACTCGCAAATATATTTTTGCTAAAGTGAAGCGAAGCTGACTGGACAGCTAGTTTAATGTGTGAGATATTTAGCAAAAAAAAAAAAAAAAAAGTGTTTTATTGTATTAGGATATAATAAACATATTTGCAGGAAATGCTAGTTTGTGATATTAGGCATCATGACTTGCTCTTTATTACAGAGTACAGGAAAAACACACAATCAAAAACGCAAGTATGTGGCTGTTTGAAAAAAAAAAAACAAAAAAAAAAAACAATGTTTATACCTGGTGGTATACTCTGGTGTTATTTTTAAGTATTATTTTGAACTTTTGGAGTTCAAAAACATATTTTTGGATTTAAATATTTAAGATGGAATGGTAAGAGGTAATGAACACTAATAAAATATATATTTAAATTTAAATGTTCCTGCAAAATAGTCTTTATCGTGTTATTTCCTGACGTCTATCTATAACATCTGAGTGACACACGTTAAGCTATGTAATATCCAATTTCATTCATTCATTCATTCATTCATTCATTCATTCATTCATTTTCTTTTCAGCTAAGACCCTTTAATTAATCTGGGATCGTCACAGCGGAATGAACCACCAACTTTTCCAGCCTATGTTTTACGCAGTGGATGCCCTTCCAGCCGCAACCCATCACTGGGACATTCACACACGCACACACACTTATACACGGCGGTCAATTTTCTACAACTCACCTGTAGACTTGTGGGGGAAACCAGAGCACCCAGAGGAAACCCACACAGGGAAAACATGCAAACTCCACACAGAAATGCCAACTGACCTAGCTGATGCTCGAATCAGCGACCTTCTTGCTGTGAGGTGAACGTGCTACCCACTGCACCACCGCATCACCTAATATACAATTTACTTCAAAATATTATTATAATTGCTTTAAATCAATACAGAATTATCAGTTGTTCTGTCAACGATATGAAAAACAATATCTGCAAAATTATTGCCAAATTGTTTTTGAACAAATTAAATTTATTAATGTTTAACTTAATTTAAACTTAAACTTAACTTTAAATTCAACCCATATACATTGTTTGCAAATACCTCAAATAAAAAAGTAAATCCAAGAAATAATTTTTGAATCATTTGTTTCAGTGGCAGGAGCAAGCGCAAAACAGAGTTCAATCAACTGCAGTTTAATAAACTGCATATTAAGTAAAAATGAACATGAACAGTTGTTAAATAACGGCACAATAGACAGTGCACATGATGTCAGTATGATCATGATGACCTGGTTTGCTTGGTATATTTTATTAGGAAAACATAATCTATATAGTCTCTTTGATATTAACCAAGACAATCTCAGTTTTACGCTATTTGTTTGTTACTGTGGTCTCTACATACAGTATATGAGCATCTAAGCCACAAATCCGAACAAATGTTTTTTGCAAATATCTCTGGAAGCAAGCTCAACGTGTTTTAGATTATTAGCATTTTGTGATTTTTAGATCTGCTTGTGATCAGATCAATCAATTGTATGAGCTGTTATAAGCTGTAAACAGGGCCCCTGTTTAATTATTGATTTATTTTTATTGTTTTTTCTATTATTATTTTTTTTAGCTTGTCTTAATGTTGATTGAAGTGTGGATTGCTATTCTTTTTCTTGATTTAGATAATCTCTTTAGAAATTTTGACATGAGTTCTATCTCATGTTTTAGGACCACCTACTGTACATGTAAATTGTTGATAATATTAGACCCTGGACCACAAAAAAAATAAATAAATAAATAATAATAAATAAATAAATAAATAAATAAATAAATAAATAAATAATTGGTAGATTTGAACAGCTTTTTTTTCTATTATGATCATAATAATGAAAATTGTAAGTAAAGAAACAGTTATGTGAAGACTTTTTTTTTTCAAAACAGATTTTTTTATTAATAATATGCATCAATAAGAATTACGTTAGACAACTTTAAAGGCAATTTTCATTAACTTTTCTTAAACTTTTTTTTAGCCTTCAGATTCCAGATTTGTAAAAACTAGGGATGGGAAGATTAATCGATATGTATCGATACTCGGTTATGCGCGTTCACGATGCGAGTGCATCGGTTGAGCAGCAGAGGATGAATGAAATTTTGGAAGCAAATCGAGATGCATCGGTTTTTGCGAGATGCATCGATTTTTCCGAGATACAGCTTATATTTTTAATATAGAATGTATTTTTTATTTATTAACAAGTGTTGTCAACCTGTTTTTGGCGCATAATTTAATCGACCTACATAAAGTAAGCCTTAGCAACGGATTTGCGGATGTGCACACACTACAACTCAGTGTATCAGGTGTGCGGATGAAGCTAGTGGAGCGCCCTCAGAAAGCGCGAGAAGCAAAACAAACATTTTATTCCCCACTGAGTTTTAAATCTAAAGTATGGCAACATTATGGATTTAAGGATGGACGACATGACAGAACAGATGCAATTTGCAAAATGTGCCGCGCATCTGTAAAATACGCGGGCAGTACGACTAATCTGATATCTCACTTGAAGCGGTGCCACGGTGTTGTTGTGGAAGCATCTTCCAGTGTTTCTGCATCCCCGGCTTTCGCACTGCTTCAACCAGCTCCAAAAGTGGTGAGAAAAGCATTGAAAGTTTTTTTTTTCCATGCGCAACAGTTCTGCTCGCTCTACGCCAATAACGAATGCTATTGCATTGTTCATCTGCAAAAATATTCAGCCTAGTGTCACGGAGAACGAAGGTTTTAAACACCTCCTCCTGTTAATTTTTATTTAATTATAATAATAATAATATTAATAATAATAATGATAAAAATAATTGGGTGGCACAGTGGGTAGTTTGACCACCTCACAGCAAGAAGATTGCTGGTTTGTTATATTTTTATTAGCCTGTTGTTTACAGTGACAGTGATGTTTCAAAGCAGCATAACACTGCTAGTTCACAACCTTAAGTTTTGAATAATCAGTGGCAAAATATATCTTTGTAAAACTTGTTTTCATAGTTGAAAAGTTAAATCACAATTCTTGTTGTGCAATGCTAATTTTATTTATGTTGAAAGAGTGCAAATATATACATATTTTTTTAATATATATTGCACTTATACATTCTGTTTATCTTGAAAATACTTAAATAATATGTGCTATATGTTCTAAAATGGCCCTCTACTGTAAACTGACACTCTGGCTCTGAGAGAAAAGCCAGTTTGTAAAAAAAAGTCTTGGTTTTGCTTGGTTTATAAATAATCAAACTCATTCAATGGCACAGCATCCTCTTTCACATCATCTCATAAACTTGATCTAATTAGTTAGTGCTGAAATATCGCATCGTATCGTGATATGGGTGGGAATCGTATCGTGTTGCATCGCAATATGTCACAAATGTATCGCTAATATATCGGATCGTATTCTTTGTATCGAGATGCGTATCGGATCGGCATTAAAGCTTAGATGCCCAACCCTAGTAAAAACAAATTGTAAAAATCTCAGCCAAATATTTTCCTCTACTTACAAACCAAATAAACAAACAAAACAAATCAATGGAAATCATCATATTTCTTACTTACTTTAAATACAAACAACATATATATATATATATTTATTTAACTTTTAAACCTGCTGGTGTTAAGCAAATAAAGTCGATGGGCAAACTGTGCATATGAGATGCATGGAAAAGATGATTCTTACTTTAAAGAGCATACAAAAGCATGCATTAATAAATATGCTATAATACACTGCCAAGGTTTGCACCTATACAGTAAGTAAATGCATTACTTACAGATCTGTATGTGGATTCAGTTAAAATAGTGTTTTATAGCTCACTGCACAAAAGCAAGCCAAGGATACTGTTTGTTGCCAAGTAGCATAATCAGACATTCTAGATTTTCAGATGTACATCAGTATGACATACAAATACATGAACTTCAATCTCCTGTTGTCTGATTATTAAAGTGTAAGTGGTCATTTGCAATGTGGGAGAATGAAAGTAGCACTAGAAGCCGGTCTTGACCTCATTGTGTCCTTGGGGTGTGCTTTAATGCCAATGAGTATAGGTAGAAGAGGAATTTGCCCTGTCTAGCTGGTCTGCTGCACCTTTTGGAACAGATCTTTCCTGCTTATTTTTGCTTACCACATTTATGTCCCCGCAGAGACTGACAGGAGAGGTTCACCTCCTCATTTCAGTTTTAGTACTCTTCTCACCTTCATATCCTCCACACTCAGAAATGCTCAGGCTGAGGTGTGATTTCTTTCACATAATGAACATGTTTATATTTGCCTCTTTTTTTCCCCTCCACATTTTACCTGTCCCATTCTGCAAATAAATGTAGTCTCTGAGACTACATTTATTGTTAAAATGTCTTTCTTCTGTGTTATGTAATTAGATGCATTTCTTTTAAAAAAATGCCGCTCTTTATATAAGTGGAATTATTATTATTATTATTATTATTATTTTAACTTAGCCTCATGTTGCTGTGGACGAACTATCTTTCTGACTATTAAGTGTATCTGGATCTGTTCTATGCGTATAATCACACAGGTGTGATCATCCTTGGCTGGTATCTAAAGCATACAATCACACTGGTGTGATCAGAACATTCAGAGCGCATGTCATCAACTGCTAAATATTAAATCTGAGAGCACGTGCTGAGGCACAGAGAACCACAGAACTTGTTATAAATCACAATTTATTTGTGCTTTCAAACCAAAAACATTTATTTTAGGTTTCAGACATTCAAATACACATAACTACAAGTTTAAAAAAACATTTAATGTTCGTAAAACACATGTGGATGTCTATGGAGATCAATAATTCAATCAATCAATATATATTTTTCAATTTAACTGGACAATATGCTTTATTCACGTAACATATTTAATGTTTATTTTACTAGAATATTTTCTCTATTCCTCTCCCAGATAAAAAAAGTTGCTTACCTTTATGTATTTCTAAAGAAGATTATGAATAAACTTAAGATAAATCCAGAAGCTTAGATCTCTCCTGTAGTTGTTGCTTAAAGGGATACAGCTGTAATCAGAAGTTTACACAGTTTACACATGCTATATTATTATTATTATTTATTGTCAGCATCTTATATTTGTATATAAAGACAAATAAACAGCTTGAGTTTTTAAATAAATATCGAAAACAAATAAATTTCATTACTTTTTTAATACATATGTTTAAAATTTTTTATTTAACTGTTATCAAAAGCTCTAATTCATGTTCGTTTTATGGTTTGGCGAACATGTCCAGTTATAAATGACTTCAGTTTTGAGAACTGGTTTAATTGACCTACTTTATAATAATACATTTGAAATGCCCAAACTGGAATTAGGTTAATAATTAGCATAATTAGATACAAATGAGATTCCAGCTTGTATTGGCTACTTTATATACTTGATTATCCCATCTTTCCGCTGATCATTTTCGTCCCTGATATCAGATATTAGGTCATGTCTTGTTTTGGGGGTTGACAAGGGACCAGAACAACCCCATTTGACAAGCCAGAACATTTCCAGAAGAGCTGATTTTGAAGGAGCGTAGCAATACATGCCAGATTTGATCCAGCCCATCAGTATGCAGAGTGAGTGTCTACTTATTAAGAGTTTGAAGGATATATGTTTTAATTAGCCATACCTCTAGCGATTAAGACCTGAGAGACAATTATATTAACTAAAATGTTAATTAAAGTCACAAAAAATTCTTAATTGTTTTCACACCGCTGGTCCTCTGTGAGTCCAGAAATAATTCTCTGAAGCTTTTCCCCGATCCAGCATACGCTGCCCTAAATATGCAAACTCCCATGTCACAATGGCTGCTGTCACACGAAGCACTACCTGTTCAGATATGGGAACACAGAAAAATGTCAGGACATTTCATACTGAAAAACTGGAACAAAGTGGAAAGCTGCAGAAAAGTCACAAAGAAGCTGCTATGATCATCATTCGGTAATAATGCTTTATTAAAAATGTTAAAAGGATCAATCCCATTCTAAATGAATACTAAGCAAAATCTTATTTGCAAGGGTCTTTAAATGTAATTGTTGTACGCCAATGCCTTTCATACGGCATCTTTTTGTTAGTTGTGCAAATGCTTTAACAAATGTAACTACTGGACTGACAACACATTCCATCGTGTATGTTTCTACATGTGTATGTACTTTATATACATTACGTGCATTTCTGAATGTACATGTTTCATATTTAAAATGAATATAATTTTTGGGGAGAAAGGCACTAAAATATATTAGGATGTAAAAAGATATTGTCAAAACTGCAAAGATGTAACTCATAAACAATTAAGAATGAATAATTAAACAGACAAGAAAACATCTGAAACATAATTGTAGGCATTTAAGTTTGTCAGAAGTGTAAAGCCACACTATTTAACACCAATTTGACACCATATTAACACTATTTGACAAATTAAATTAAATTAAATTAAATTAAATATTAAATCAAATTAAATTAAATTAAATTAAAATTTAAAATAAAAGAAAACAGAAGAAATAAAATAAAAAATAAATTAATATAAAACATAAAATAAAATACAACTAAATAAAATAAATAAGATAAAAAAAAATTAAAATAAATTAAATTAAATTGAAATAAAATTATATATATATATATATATATATATATATATATATATATATATATATATATATATATATATATATATATTAATACAATCAAAAATGAAATTTAAAAAATAATAAAATAAAACAAAAAAGAAAAGAAATGTAAAAAAATTAAATTAATTATAATTAAATAAAATTAGGTGACGCAGTGGCACAGTAGGTAGTGCTATCGCCTCACAGCAAGAAGGTCGCTGGTTTGAGCCTCAACTGGATCAGTTGGCGTTTCTGTGTGGAGTTTTCATGTTGTCCCTGAGTTCGCGTAGGTTTCCTTCAGATGCTCTGGTTTCCCCCAAAGACATGCGGTGCAGGTGAATTGGGTTGGCTAAATTGTCCGTAGAGTATGAGTGTGAATGAGTGTGTGTGTGAATGTTTCCCAGAGATGGGTTGTGGCTGGAAGGGCATCCATTGCATAAAACAACTTGATGGATAAGTTGGCGATTCATTCTGTTGTGGCGACCCTGGATTAATAAAGGGACTGAGCTGAAAAGAAAATGAATGAATGAATGAATGAATAAAATTAAACAAAAAAAAAAAAAACTAACAAACAAACAAACAAAAAAATAATAATAAAATAAAATATTGATCAAATTATGAGCTTGAGACATGAGTCTCACAAGTCAGATGTGCTTAAAAAAAGTAGAAGAAAAACAGCTGATCCTGAATTCTCCATGCTTTGAAGTAAATGTTGGTCTCATGTGACTGTCCCAGGTGTTCTGTATGTATTTTGTGAAGTACAACAAGAACAGGCATATTGTGTGCAATATTGTTGGAGCACAAAGATAAATTTATCCCTGCATCCCTGTGGGTGAGGGACACAGAGCAGAAAAGCAATACGGCCCTGAAGCTTTGCAAGGATCCTGCGGTGAGTTATGGAAGCTAAGCTATTGCTAGTTTCCTATGACACACCATAAATCATAGAACAGGTTTGAACTTTTTTATTTATTTTCTGCAGCTTCGTTTTTGCCCTCCTGCAGCTACGACGGAAGACGAAAAAACTACTTCCACACGCTATCTGTGCAATAGTCATCATGGACAATCCAGAAGACTTTAGTCCAACTTGCACTCAAGGTCAAACACTAGATCAGGGGTCACCAATCTCGGTCCTGGAAGGCCGGTGTGCCTGCAGGGTTTAGCTCCAACTTGCCTCAACACACCTGCCTGGATGTTTCAAGTATATCTAGCAAGACCTTGATTAGCTTGTTCAGGTGTGTTTGATTAGGGTTGGAGGTAAAATCTGCAGGACACCGGACCTCCAGGAACAAGTTTGGTGACCCCTGCACCAGATGTTTAGCCACCATCCTTTTCTCTCCTTCTTCACAAACATCTGAGGTGAATGCTTTCCTTTTAATAGTGTCTGTGGTCTACCAGATTAATATCTGCATGTATGAATTAACAGTAAATCTTCTTGTTTTTCATGTTAAAAGTAATCGTCTAAAGCTAACAAGACAAAAGCAGTCAGATCAGTTACTCTTCATAATTTAGGGCTTAATTCTGAATGACAGCACAAAGGGAATGATGCCTTATGCCAGTGATTGATGGAAAAATAAGCTAAATTTGTTCACTTAAAAAGCAGAGCACATTAACACCAGAAAATCATATTTTAGAAACACACATGAAGCTGCCAATTATTATTATCATTATTTTTTTTTGTTAAAAATGTACCAATTATATTTAAAAATTCTAGATTGTAAAATCAATATTTTAATGAAAATGAAATATTTTAATCCATTTGAGTACAGTGAACTCATTGTCATGTCCGAGAAACCAGTCTGAGATGATTCAGGCCTTAAGACATGATGTGTTATCCTGCTGGAAGTAGTCATCAGAAGATGGGTATACTGTGGCCAAAGAATGGACATGATTAGCAATAGGCTGTGGCATTGACACAATGTATAGTTGGTACTAACGGGCCCAAAGCGTGCCAAGAAACTATCCCCCAAACCATTACACATGAAAAGAACCTATATAAACATATGTTTTAATATGGGTTTTTAATATATGTGACATGTATTATATACTATATAGGTACATATGCATGTATATATGCATGTTCACCAATATGTTTAACTAAATATTATTCAAATTATTCAAATCCATAACTGCTAGACAACATAAATAAAATAAACTTACTTGATTTATTTATTTCTAAACAATCCACTAGTATAAGAAAAAATATATATAGAATAAAAACAAAAATAACGCAAAAAAAATGAACAGAAAAAAAAACAACAAACCATTTTGTTATTTCCTTCTTTTCCGCCATCCTAATACAATAAAGAATTGACCTTGTACATGTTTCAAGAACGTGTAGACATCATAGCTTTCCATCTCCTCTCACTTATTTGCCACAGTTAAATACTATGACATGGAAATACATAACAACTACATGTGATACATGGTAATAAGTGTTCACACATACGTTTTTTGCATTTTTTAATTAGTTCTTGTATGTACATATAGGGCGTATATGTGGATATAAAGAAGCAATACAGAAGACCTATACAGCCTGTATATGCAAATATATGCACCTCAATTTTACTTGCATGTGGCATATATGCAACATATATATTATCATATATATTATCATGTCCAATTTTGGTGAGCCTGTGTGAATAGACTCAGTTTCCTGTTCTTAGCTGACAGGAATGGCACCTGGTGCCGCCTTCTGCTGCTGTAGCCCATCTGCCATGTGCATTCAGAGATGCTCTTCTGCATACCTCGGTTGTAACAAAAATAACAAGTGGTTGTGACGAGTGGTTATTTGAGTTAATGTTGCCTCTCTATCAGCTCAAACCAGTCTGGCCATTCTACTCTGACCTCTGGTATCAACAAGGCATTTGCGCCCAGAGAACACTGCTCACTGGATATTTTCTCTTTTTCGGTCCATTCTTTGTAAATCCTAGAGATGGTTGTGCATGAAAACCCCAGTAGATCAGCAGTTTCTGAACTACCCAGAGTAGCCCGTCTGGCACCAATAGCCATGCCACATTCAAAGTCGCTTTAATCACCTTTCTTCCCCATTCTTGACCATGGCTGCGTCCGAAACCGCCTACTACTGAGAAGGTACTGCTTTTGAATTTAAACGTACTACTCGGCCGTTAAAAAGTATGTTCTATTCAGTATGAATGTGAAAAGTATGAATGGAATTTGAACGTACTACATCCGCCATTTCGTCATGGTCACGTGACCTACCTGCGTTAGTTGCATCGCCTCACTTCCATTCATGAATTTTCTCATGGGGCATTATGGGATAGCGCAGCATGCATGGGTTGCGCACTTCAGAATCTCGCCAGAAGTACTAAGTTATCCGGGTACTTCTCACCAACTGATTTTCGAATTCTATGAATTCCGACATACTACTCGGCTCGCATACTGATTTTAGCGTACTATATAGTATGGAAGTAAGCGGTTTCGGATGCAGCCCATGTCTACATGTTTAAAATTATAGGGTTGCTGCCATGTGAATGCCTGATTAAAAGTTTGCGTTAACAAGTAGTTGGACAGGTGTAGCTAATAAAGTGGCCCATTAAAATAACAGATGTTGCTGTTGCTGGTAGTGTGTATGTTGTGGTAATAATATGACATTTGTTAGTTTAATTGATTGACATGATGGCAAAAATTAAATGAATCCTGCAACCTTTTGATTATAAATCCAATTCACTAATCATTAGGCCACAACTGGCCATAAATCATTTATTTTAGAACAGTTTATAAGCCGTATAAAGGAGATAGAGTGGAGGTGTGATGTTCTTCACACCCAAACACCCACATACACAAACACTCAGAGAAACTGTTTGTTGCTAACCGCCCCTCAGCTATGAGTCAATGTGACCCTCTTTCAAAATCGTTTTGATCTTGAACCCTCATTGACACTAGAATTGATTTTGATAAGAATGCATTGTTGTTGTTGTCTCTGATTAGCTGTAGTGTTTCCGAGTTTTACAGAAAAAGTTCACCTCTGTTTTGATCTTGTCTGTCTTATGCAAAGATCGTATTTTGTGTAAGTCTCTACCCTCTGAATCCGCCTCCTCCACCCTGTTCTCTATCTCAGGTACATCGCAGTGCACCCAACCACACTTAATGCTTGCAGCGCCAGTGTCAGGAAGAGAACTATTGATTCATAGTTCCCAGGGAAGAATCTGACACTTTTTGTATAGATCCTTGAGATACGAGTCAGTGCTGCAGCTTGGCCCTCCCCATCCGCTCCCCAGATACTGAGGAGAGGCAGAGGTTATAGAAATCACGCAGGCCCTGTTAGTAGGACCCGGAGGGCCCAGAGGGTGGCAGGATAATGGCAAGAGGGTTTGGCTGCAAGAACAGGTTAGCCAGAAAATAGAAAGAACTGAAAGGCCTATTATACCAAACATCATCCAATTGAAATATGGGGCACAGAGAGAGAAAGATAAAGTGAGAGACAATACACACACAAGCACACATAGACTGTACTGTATGTGTAAAAATACAAAGGACAATTTGTACGAGTTGATTTATGTGCTGTTAGTCTGTTTATCATATAGAGACATTTTTTTTCCTTTTAACCATAACACTAATTTCTTATATCTTTGCCATGATATCAGCGAATCATATTTTTCTAATAATTTTGTGAACTACTAGCACAATACCTGACAAAAGTTTTTGGAACAACAAATAATAACTTGACTTCAAGTTGATCATTTAGTATCGAAAGTGGCTTTTACGAAAGGCAAGCTTTCATCAAGCTTCTTTGGATTAATCTTTAATGCCTCCTCCTTCGTCTTACCACAGACAAGCTTAATAATGTTCAGCTCTGGTGACTGGGCTGGCCAATCCTGTAGCACCTTGACCTTCTTTGCTTTCAGGAACTTTGATGTGGAGGTTGAAGTACTGTATGAAAAGGAGTGCTATCCTGCTAAAGAACTTGCCCTCTCCTGTGGTTTTTTATGTAATGGGCAGCACAGATGTATTGATACCTCAGGCTGTTGATGTTGCCATCCACTCTGCAGATCTCCCTCATACTGAATAATATTAGTAACCCCAAACCATGATTTCTTCCTTTAGCAAAATTGACTAATTATGTGAGAATCTTGGGTTCATGTGGGTTCAACAGGTATTTGCAGTAATTGTTATGATTGGATTGGGTGATTCATCGCAAAAAAATACAATAAATAAATAAAAATACTACCTTCTGCCACTTTTCCAAATGATCAACTAGAGGGATCGACAACAAGACTTTTGTCAGGTAGTGTATTCCACTTAAAGTGAAATAGGCTTAATAGGTTATTTAGGTTAAGTAGGCAAGATTGAGCAAGTCAATGGAAAACAGTGATTTGTTCTGTAGGGGGTATTAATGACCTTAAGTTGTTCAAATAAATAAATAAATAAATAAATAAATAAATAAATAAATAAATAAAATTACAGCCTAAACAAAACTTTCTCCAGATGAAAAAAAGTATGACAAATACTGTGAAAATGTCCTTGTTCTATTATATATCACTGTCACAATCACCAGCCATGTAAAACACCATAGATCGCTGGAAAAACGAACAAGCTTTAACAAACTACAAATCCACCATTTCATGAACCACAACTCTATACGTGCACTCTGCTCACACATATACATGTTCCAGATCCTGACTGATTTCATTCTCACAGCTAACTAAAGCTGCTCACAGACTGATTACTTGGACTATAGGAAGACCTCTCAAACTCACAGTTGTTGCTGAGTTTTGTCATCTGTTCTAATGGCACTACAACACGTTTACCTTTGTCTTGCTTTGCTGTGTTTTTGATCTTTTTTGCCTTGTTTATTTGTTTTTCCCTGTCTGCTGCCTGCCTTCTGACCATCTGCCTGTGTCTGACTTTGACTGGCTTGTCCTCATACATCTGTTTGCTCCTGTTCTTTCCATTGCTTGCCTTTCGTCTCTAATAAATTTGCATTTGGATTCACAACCCTGTTGTCAGCGTCACATCCCTGGTTACAATCACTTTGGGAAAAAAAAAAAAAACAACAAAACAACAAAAAACAGGAGAGCTAATTTTGAATTTAACTGTAGCTATATACTAAGTATAGATTAATCTCATTAATATTTCTTTGAAGGAAATCTTTTTTTTTTTGACCCCAATGTCATATCAGCCATATCATTGTGTAATGAGGTACAGTGAACTTTACAACATGAACTGTAGTACAACACTAAAAAAAAGCTACAAAAAAGCTAGAAAGTCAGTTGACTGAAGATAATAAATACTAGACAAAACAGATAATACAAGAAGATATTCCCTACATTATTTTGTATTTTATAATTTTAACACTGCACAGCTACAGTTAAATCTTAAGTTATAAAATGTTCTATTAATTATGATTAATCAAAATCCATGACCATGATTGTGATTAATGTGGCTATTTTTATTAAATGACAGCACTAATACATAATTAATATTTTAAATTTAACCAAAGTCCCTTTAAGACAAGTCATTTCACTCAGTGGCCATCCTTGAAATGCCTCTTGGGCAGTATGATCGGGCATTCAGTTTGAATAGGGAAACATCAAATTCTCTAAAACTACATGCCAAGCTTATGATTTCATGTTACAGTATATTACAAATAAGCAATAAACAACAACTGTCTCTTTATTTAAATTCCTAAATGTTCGTATCACACAAAATCTGCAGAAACATACGTCTGATCCGATCCCCTCCCCCGGAGAATTGTAATTCAATAGTGATTGCTGATTGGCTTCTGTACTAGAGGGCGGGGCTTCATTCACCATATTGACAGTTACACTTTTCCTCATTCAAAAGTATATGATTGACATATGTATTTTATAGACTTTGTTTTAACTAATAATTTTCATAGACAATTAATGACAGCTTTTAAAATTATTGACATAGTACATAGAAAGTTTGCTGCAAAGTGCAAGAGCAAACACTGACTGAGTATTTAAATGCTGAGCAGCTCGTTTTTGTAATGTAGATAATGATCTATTGGGTAGCAGGTTGAGTTAAGGACTTACAGTATCAACCTGTGCCATCTTTCAGAAATATAAATCATTAAGGGGGCAAACTATTTTTCACAAAACTGTATATAGATGCAGTGTTGTACTTGCTAGGGAGCTTTGGATTATGTCCTGCCACAGAATCAAAGTTTGCATCAGCTTCAGGTCACTAACAGACAGCAGACTCCATTTATCACAGCAAATTGTCCAGGACCTGAAGTAGCAAAACAATCCCAGACCATCACATGATCCCCACCATATTTAAATGTTGACATGATGTTCTTTATTGATATGCAGTGTTACGTTTACGCCACACATAACGGAACACAAACTTCCAAAAAGTTCAACATTTGTTTTTTTCCCAAAAGTCTTGGGGTTTATCAAGATGTTTTTTTGGCTTAACTGAGACGAGCCTTTATGTTCTTTTTACTTAGCAGTGGTTTTTGTCTTGGAACTCTGCCATGCACACCATTTTTGCCCAGCTTCTTTGTGTTCTGGGTCATGAACAGTCACGTTAACTGAGGCAAGTGAGGCCTGCAGTTCTTTGGATGTTGTTGTGGGGTCTTTTGTGAACTCTTGGGTGAGTTGTCGCTGTGCTCTTAGGGTTATTTTGGTCAGGTGGCCACTCCAGTGAAGGTTTTCTACTTTTCCATGCCAGGTAATGGCTCTCACTGTGGTTATTTGCACTTAGAAAGCTACAGAAGTTGCTTTATGACATTTTCCAGACTGTGTTTTAAAATCTCTTTGGATTTAAGCACAATGTCTAGATCTTTTGGTCTACTTCATTTTATCAGGCAGGTTCTATTTAAGTTATTTATTGATTATAAACAGGTGTGGCAGTAATCAGGCCTGGGAGTGCCTAGAGAAATTGAACTCAGCTGAGATGAGCTAGGGCAAACACTTTTTCAATCAGGGCTATGCAATTTCACATTTTGTTTTCACACTTTCTCAAAGAGTGGACATTTTTGCTGTTATCAGCCTTATTTTTGTTTATTTAGGTTTACATGCTGCATTTTAGTGACATTTAAGCACTTTCTTTTACTGGATTAGCTTAGCGGATGGTCATCATAACCACATTTTTTGATGTACCAAAAACATTTCCTAAAGGTTTAGAATAAAGCAATATGAAAACAATACTTATTTTGAAATAAAAAAAAAATATTACATCATATTTTACTAGAAAAAAAAGCAATCTGTTAAATTTTTTTTTATTAAAATCTGGTCCATTGTCATTTATTAGGCGAATAACAAACTGGCCAGCACATTTAACTTTCCAGAATTTGTCAGAATTTAAGGTGCCAAATTTCGTATTTCAGAACAAGAAGTCAGACCAAAGCAACAGCCAACACAGGATTCCATTTGGACTTAAAGCCTTATTTCATGGGTTTTTTCATAGGTATTTTATAGGTATTTCATAGGGCATAGCCCTCAAAATAGGACAAACTATGTAAGGGACAAATTCCGGACTTTTGTCATTGAGAAGTGGGCCTTTGAAACACCCAAACCCACCCTGGCTACTGGCCTGCTTAATAATAAAAAACTTCATTTAAAAACGGCATTTACTGTACTTGTGTATTCTTTGACTATAATTTCAATTGGTCTGATCTGAAACATTAAAGTGTGACAAAAATGCAAAAAAGAAAAGCAAAAAAAAAAAAAGAAAAAGAAATCAGTAAGGGGCAAACACCTTTTCATATATCGTCATTTTTGCTGTACATTTATGTCATACATAACCAGTCTCAGCAGAACCATTTTAATTTGAAACTTTAATAATAAAAAAATGTTGTGCATCTCGTGCATTCGGTCAGAGAATACAAGACAGTCAATGTTATCAAGCTATCTATCACATTCAAACTGAAGCATCTTCAGGAAGCAGGTTTAAATGTATATGAGATATGAACATTATGGCTAGAGATGGTGTCCACTGTTGTGTCTATTCCTTATAATCATCAATGATTGAACCTCAGAAGTTTTTGAATGCTTGTAATGTTTTACTGTGACTGTAGTTAATATAAACTAAAAACTAATTTGGTTTATCTGCTGGTTTATTAACTTTGTTAGCTTAAGGTCTATGTATGCATTAAGGAAAATTATTTAAACTGAACAAGTATTAAAACGTAAATACATTCAAATCAAAGACTCTGCAAATGTTCCTGAGTGTGTCTATAACAGTCTGTATGCATGAGGACACATTTCAAACATCACAACTTTTTAAATTAGTTAAATATGTGCAATTAAATACAACTTTGACAATATCATTTTAGGGGTAGGCTAGATGCTTAAGAAGTTCTAAATATTGTAACTTTATTGTGACTAATGTAACAAATGAAATTGTTGCAGCTGGATGAATTGTTAATAATACAACATTTCCAAGACAATTTTGTCCAATATTTAGCATACAGTGTATTTTAGTGATTATGAGTGCTGCGCCATTCACTTCTGTATACTGATTGCAAAGTTCATTTCTTATTGACATTAAAAGAGTACATCGATGTCAATAAGGTACCCAGTTAATTAAAAAAGGGGGTAAATGTGATTTTGTCAAGTAGGATACAATTCTGTATTAACATCTGTGCTGTCTTGATTATGGAACACCTTTCCTGTTTGAAAATAAAATGTATAATTAATCTCTGAACCTAACCCTAACAATAAAATCTTACCAAAGTTTGACAGGACTAATAATTGGATAGCAATGATGTAGAAGCACATCACTATCACTGTGAGCCTAGATTTAAAATAATCTTCTAAAAAAAACCTTTATTAATCTGGGGTCGCCACTTTGAAATGAACTGCCAACTTATGCAGCACGTTTTTACGCAGCGGATGCCCTTCCAGCCGCAACCCATCTCTGGGAAACATCCACACACACTCATTCATTCACACACATACACTACGAACAATTAAGCTAACCCAATTCACCTGTACCACATTTTTTTTTTTACTGTGGGGGTAAACCAGAGCACCCGGAGGAAACCCACACGAGCCCAGGGAGAAAATGCAAAACTCCACACAGAAATGACCCAACCGAGGCTCAAACCAGCGATTTTCTTGCTGTGAGGCGACAGCACTACCTACTGCGCCATTGCGTCGCCCTCCCCTAAATCTGATTAGCTAATTGGAATGTTGTTCCGGCATCAAGATAGCTGTTAAACATCTCCTACAAGTTGGTGCCAATAGCCTAGTGGTTAAGTCCGCTGACATATAGCACCATGGTTTGATTTAACCTGAGTTTGAGTCCCAGCTTGAGGTTTTATTCTGATCTTTCCCCTCTCTCTGCTCCCAATACTTTCCTGTATGTCCTTGACTACCTTATCTCAACAAAAGGTGTAAAACCCCTAAAAATAATGATAAAAAAACATCTCATCTTATTCATTCATTCATTCGTTTTCTTGTCGGCTTAGTCCCTTTATTAATCCAGGGTCGCCACAGCAGAATGAACCACCAACTTATCCAGCAAGTTTTTATGCAGCAGATGCCCTTCCAGCCGCAACCCATCCCTGGGAAACATCCACACACACATTCACACACACTCATACACTACAGACAATTTAGCCTACCCAATTCACCTGTACCACATGTGTTTGGACTGTGGGGGAAACCGGAACATGCAAACTCCACACAGAAACACCAACTGAGCTGAGGCTCGAACCAGCAACCCAGAGAATTTCTTGCTGTGAAACGACAGTACTACCTACTGTGCCACTGCTTCGCCATAAAAAAACCCATCTCCTACAATGTAAAAAAATAAAAAATAAAATATGTAAACTAGCAGTTTTCTGTATTTTGTGATTCTTGTTTCCTGTTTATTTATGCTTTTGAATTTCATTTAACTTTAAATTTTAACCTTACAAATTGACTTTTGCTAACATTTTTAGTAGTTTAAAGTCTGTGTCATCTGTGATATATTGTCTGTGTTAGTGTTTTATATTATGATCCAAAAACCTTGTAATAAGCTGCCAGTGCATTTTCTTTTTCAGATTTACTTCTCTACACATTCTTAGCTGTTTATACTTATACATTATATTATTTCAAATGACTAAAATGTCAATAAAAGTCACTTTGTTAAACTGTAGAGCTGAATTTTCAACATCAAAAGTCGACAGATCAGAGATAACAGTCCCATAATGCAATTCACAACCGTAAATAAATGGAAAACACAAAATGCAGAAACTGGTAATAAACATAAATATTTTCACAGTGTACTTGAAGTCAGACCAACCTTAGAAAGTGACATCCCTTGATAATCATTTGATGCGTGGTCCTGGTCAAGCATTAACATTTGAAGAGTTTAAAGCAATGGTCTGAAACTCAATTCCATGAGGGCCACAGCTCTGCAGTTTAGCTCCAGCCACCTCCAATTAACACCTGCTTAATAGTCTCCACAATGGACGCCCGGTGTTCTCCAGCCTCCGGGGCCTAGGCTGCAGCTCTGCACAAGAAGTTTGGCCAAAAATTGGTTGGAGCCTGGTTTCTCTTGAGGTTTTTTATTCCTCACATTTGTCAATTGGTAAAGTTTTGTTCCTCGCAACTGTTGACACTAGCTTGATTTTTTTGGGACTAATGGAGCTGCACTTACATAATTTGCTCTTACATATTTGCACTTTCAGCAATGAAATTTAAACTACACTCAACTGAACTAAACTGAACTTCAACTCTGATAACTGGACTGACCAACGCAATCTCACAGCAATTTGTAACTTTTTAGTGATTTAGTGGCTAACTCGTCTAAATTTGTACGATCTAATTCGTACAATTTGCTCATCACCCAATGACGGTTTAGGTTGAAGGTGGGGTTGAGTGCCACGACTCCTTTTTAAAATCATACATTTTCGTACGACTGAACTAGTACGAATTCATCCAAATTAGCCACTAAACAGACAAAGCGTAAAATACATTCGTTTCCGCGTGAGATCAGGCTGGACTGACACATCTTCAATTTACTATAATCTTTTATGTTAAGCTGCTTTTGACACGATTTTTCAACATTGTAAAATCGGCATTAAAAAATCAAAAGATTTTATAAAAGCGCTATAGAAATAAACAAATTGAATTGAACAGTCTTGAACACCTTGATTAGTTGGATCTGCGCACTCAAGGAATCGAGTTTGAGACCTTTGGTTTAGAGTAAGAACACTGTTAAAATGCAGCATTTATCTTTAACTACATCTATCTTCCTGAATTCTTCAACACAATTCCAAATTTCCAAAAAGACGCCACATTTCATAAAATCCACACATATCATTTTACAATAACAGTAAATCACATTCTGAAACAATCAGTCATGTCAGTGGATATCTGGCCATTTGCACTGACATACAGTAGAGCACTGGTTTGAAATCACTAATCAGCAACCAAGCGGAGATGCCTCCCACTGCTACTGCACCTCTGATGACTTGCATACAGTCTAGTTCTCTGACAGAACACGTCTAGCGACATGACAAGAAAAACTCATGCAGGGCTGCTGTGCGTCCAAAGTGTCAATCTTCCCCGCTCACAGACTGAATATAGCCATATATCCTTCAACCAGCGGAATAAACCAAAACCAGTATTTTTGAAGGGCACGTGTTTTAGCTGCTTGTTAAGAAGACAACCGACAGGATCCCACAGGATAGCTAAGGGCTGCGCATCCACAGGGCATGGTTTGTCATCAGATGCTGTTTCCCGTACTTCACTTCATGCACAGATAGTGGAGAATAGCCTGCAGTAGTGCTCTTCTGTTTACTTCCAAGCTCCTTGAGGGAAATTGGTGTCCAATCTCATTCAGGTGGGCTGAAGTTGGGTTTTATGTAACGCTATTTTTCTTTTCATTCTTTTTTTAACAAAGTGCACATTGACCTTTTGGTGCGCAGCTACCCTGGGAGAGGAAAGAATGCAAGCCTTTCCGGCGGAGACAATAGAGAGACCTACCACTGGAAAGAGCTGAATCCGCCGGTGAAAAGCTCTGCACGTCTCTGCGAGTGTGAAAGCAGTTCATGCGAAGCATAGCTCGAAGCCAATGCATTCGCATTCAACCTTCGCATTTCTCCGTAACATGTACCACAGCGATTATGCGCCCCGAAAGACACAAATGCATCACCGCCATCAATCATTTTTATAAAAAGAGCATTTATTTCAAAGTTTTTTGCTTCTTAGATTGAAGCACATAATAAAGCAACAGTACAATGTTCATAAAATATAAGTGTGATGCTGTAATATTTTCCTTACATGTTGAAATACTGATATTCGTATGTATACTAAAATAAGAACTTTTAAAATTGTACAAATAGTTACCATAAAATCGACATAGAAATTAGCCATTTCTCACTGCGACAGGACAGACTGCTATTTCTCTCCAAGGAGAATAACATAAGCCATTAAAGAGAATGAGAAATGAAGAGAACTGAAGGAAAACATAATAATAATAATCCTAATGATATCATCATAATGAAAAAAAAAAAAAAAAAAAAAAGAGAGCGAGAGGGAGATTTACATAAACTGATCGGTGTAAGATTGATCCTCAAGAGACATATTTTGCACATTGTACTGTACATACGTTATAAGGACTTTAGCTTGCTTTAGGATATAGCTTTCAAGTTACAAAAAAAATGCACTGCGTTGCAAGAGTGTCCATTAGTTAAGGCGTTTTTTGAGCTCACAGGTCTGTCTTTGTGATTGTTCAAGATGGAATTGGGCAGAAGGTTTGTGATTTTTTTTTTTTTGTTTTTTTTTTCTAGATGACAGAAACACTAGAAGAGTCTATTTTTGCTCGATCCATCGGCTTCCGGATATATATTTATATATATATATAAAAAACAAACAGAAAACGTAAAAAAAAATAAAACGAAATCAAGAGGACCTGTTTGGACGATATCTCCAAAGACAATATGGAGGCGCTACAGAAGTTACACAAGTCTCAATTTGCTGACGATCGCTCCAGATTACTTAATAAGGCAACTGTTTTTGTTTTTTTATTATTATTTCTTCATGAGCTCGTTCACAGTATCAACAACTCCATGTCTCTCTGTGATACACATCCACAACCTCAAATCTGCAGGAACCTACAAACATCAAAAGTGAAACGTAATGTTCTTCAGTTCTTAAACAACAACATGGTCACGTATTTCTTCATTTCATACACACCACAGAGACACGTCCACCAGAGATGTGCCTATTTGTCCCTTTCATCTTTCTTTTTATTTATTTCTTTATTTATTTTTTGTAAAATTTTTATTTCTACCCCTCTGGCTCCCCTGTAGCACATTGTGATCGCACCTATTGACTCTCCCAGCCATCTAGTATACCACGCGTATACTTACAAACAACCTAAAGTTTACTATAAAGTGATAAATTCATGGAATACTTATAGTAAACTTCACAAAACACACAGTTAGTGGGAGGGAGATGAAAAAAAAAGGACTTATTTGAGCGAACGTTAAGAGTTGTCATCGACGGAGTCTTTGGTGCCGTAAAGATCGGCTAGTTTCTTGAAGCGTGGCCCCCAACTTTGGAGGTAATCATAGTCCAGGTCTGAATCTGTGGTCACTGACTCCAAGGAACTGAGAGATCCGGCGATGGAGCCTCTACCTTCGTAACCGTAGATCTGAATGGAGTCATAAGGGGGCGCTGTGGGGTCATTGTCCGCATCGGAAATGCGTGTTTTGATGAAATCATCTACATCCACACTATTGCCGATGGGCCTCAGGCCGGGCCGCATTCCGTACTGCAGCTCGGGCTTCATGTCCTTACGAGGCAGAAAGCCATTGGCACCGTCTGGATTCTGTAAGGTGGCGATGTCAAACGCCTCAGTGTCCTCCTCTCCGCCTCCTTCGTCATCATACGTGATGATGTTCTCCCGAATGTCTTCCTCCTCAAATACAATCAAAGGCTCCTTCTTCTGCCGCCGCAGGGCCACGAACAGCACCACGATCGCTGTAGACATGCAAACAAATGTCAAGCCAAGGGTAATAGCATCTCTGAGTCTCACTAAAATTGCTATCATGATTCTGTATAACAGTAAAGACGTCAGAAAGTGTTTTCTTAAATGTTCTTGCAGGAAACATTTGACTAGGAAGATAAAACGTTTATGTTAAATGCAATGCTTTAATGTTACTGCTTGAGACAGCTAATACATTTTGCGATATGATGAAGGGTAACATTACAGCTCTTCAATATAACTTGACTTGCTATAAAGTTAAATCTTGCACATATAACATTTTGTAAAATGTGGATTTGAGTGCTACTTAAAAGTCACTGTCTCTATCATGATATCAAGCTGATGGTAGATAGATAGATAGATAGACAGACAGACAGACAGACAGACAGACAGACAGACAGACAGACAGACAGACAGACAGACAGACAGACAGACAGACAGACAGACAGACAGACAGACAGACAGACAGACAGACAGACAGACAGACAGATAGATAGATAGATAGATAGATAGATAGATAGATAGATAGATAGATAGATAGATAGATAGATAGATAGATAGATAGATAGATACAATAATGGTTCAAAATAAAGTAGACCAAAATTACATGTTAGGGAAAAATATTAAATAGCAATTTTAAAAATACCAAAAATCAAGAGAAACAAAAAATATATAATTTTTTGGAGTTTGTAGATTTTTTTTGCAATATTTTGCATGAATTTATTTAATTATCTTTCCATTTCTAAAGATGTTCTGTGACTAAAATATTATTTTAATAAATATATCTGTTTAATAAATCTGTTTTGATCAAATGCACCGTAATATTTTACCTATTATTACTGAAAAATGGATGCAAATATTCATTTTCAAAATGGGGTGTACTCAGTTATGCTGAGCACTCTAAATAGATTGATAGATCAGGATTATTCCATCAAATATTAATGTTTGTGTAGTCTAAATGTGTAAAAAAAAAAGTCATTGGTAGTTTACTGAATAAAAGAAAAAGTATGTTTAACTTAAACACCAAACTTCAACATTTTAAAATCCATAGAAAATCACATTATTTTAATTGGTCTTTCCCCCATAGCTATATGTTCACCTTAATTTCATATATACAGTGCTCATGATATAACAGTACAACCCTCACAAATCTCTCATTTAAATTAAAGTACACCTATGAGTAGAATCAACTTTTGTAAGCTGTTTGAACAGAACTGTGTGCAAGAATAGTGTGTTCAGAGTCATATTGGAGTGATAGAAACACAACACGTCTCTTTTTTTTCAAGTTTCCTGAGGTTAAAATAGGACCCAGTTATTTTGAGGCCCACCACAATGTAAAGTAGCAGTGCGGTTTTCCCCGCCCACTGATATGATTGACAGGTGTCATGTCTCCATAATAACTTATATACACATGTCCAAAGCACATTATTTGATATCAGTTTGTGTTCAAACTATCTGTAAATTAACTTTACAGTAAACAGCAACAAAAAAAAAAATTTGTTATTCCATGTACTGTAACTAAGGAAGCATCTAAGCCCCTCAGCAGACCCGAGATGTGTCTAAAATGGATTTGTGATTAAAGATAGTCACAACAGTTTGTTTGCAAAGAAACTGGGAATAAAACAAATTCAACTCTCTGTGATCAGCTGCACCTCAATAATTAATTTTATAAGTTTAAAATGTTTTTTTTTTTTTTTTTTTAAACAGAGCATGTTTGAAATAAAGACAGTAAAATTGGTGTGTAATTCTTAACCGCTATAATCAATACGGCTGCATGGTGTCAGTAAACTCGCATGTGTGTGTGTTTGTGAGAGTGTGTGTGTGTGCTGGAAACAGCTTTTGTGTGTGACTCATCATTTCAGAAAGGCAAGAATAGGCTCTACATTTACATCAAATAAACTTACTTGGTATTTTTGACTAATGACCTCATTTCACATCATCACTGACTGCTGTTTATCTGATATTATGCAGGAAAAGCAGACATGCACGTCAGAGCGGTGGGCGAGGAAAAATATATAATAAAATAAAATTAATACAAATAACAAAATTATATAATAAATAATCTGATGGGCATTTTGAAGTGAAACTTTACAGGCACATTCTGGAGACACCAAAGTCTTATCTTACATCTTGTGAAAGAAGTAAAATAGGTGCCCTTTAATATTTTGTATCAGAAGCTTTATGATATTATACTTGTGCATATACATTATATATAGATTAGTCAGTACTGAAGCCAAATCTGGAGCGAATCTAAAAAAATAACTTATAATAATGGTTCAAAGTTAGTACACCCAAATTTCCAATATTTTACATGAATTTAAATGTTTTACGTTTCTATTTTTAAAATTTTTTGGTGATCACAGTTTTGTTTTGATAAATATATTCGTTTACTAAATCTAATTTGTTCAAATACATCAAATTTATTTCCTATTTTCACTAAGCAATAGGGTGTATTTATTTATGTTGAGCACTGTTCTGTACATGTATTTATACAATCCATTTAATAATTATTTTACTCACCAAATCAATTTATTTGATTTAGTTTTCTTAAAACGCTTATTTCTTTTTTTTTTAATTGTTATTATTTACAGATAAATCAATTATTTATGAATTATATATAGTGTATCTGTCCTATTTTAATTCACTGATTTAAATTACAGTATTATTAGACAAAAAGTAACTTGATTTTACTAAAGTTCAATTCTGCAATGAATAAACATTAAGGATTTAGGTGTAATTTTGCAGTTTTTCAACATGTGACTGCATAAATATACATTATAATAATTCATTTAACACTTTGGAATTACCCTGAATCATTTGTCCTACACAATTTTAA
This sequence comes from Danio rerio, assembly GCF_049306965.1. Lineage (NCBI taxonomy): Eukaryota > Metazoa > Chordata > Actinopteri > Cypriniformes > Danionidae > Danio > Danio rerio. The sequence continues at coordinate 44,331,629 of NC_133182.1, forward strand.
ATATTACTTTAGTTAACAGTCCTGTTTACAACGTACTTTGGCTCACAATACTTTCGGGAAATTAAGCCACAAGTCATTTTTAGAAACAAGCAAGACAAATAAATGTTTTAGTAGTAAACTAACATCACCTCTCTGTAAAAGTATCTGCTTAATAAATACTTTAAGCTTCTAAAGTTGTACAAGTGTAAAATAACTTCCCTCTGGTCTGGAGTGAAATGCAAATATTGACATGCTTTGGCTCCCTATAGGATGTTTAAACCAACCGAGCTAGACCCCTATTATTTACACATGGCTGCTTGTATATTCTTATACAAATATAATTAGGCTCACCCAGTAGAATAACAATGCAAGCCAAGATGGCAATCAGAGCTCCGGTGCTAAGCCCAGCCGTCAAGATGAAAGGCTCCACGTTGCAGGAGAGGATGGTGTCTTTACTGTCGCAGCTACACACGCGGATTATGAGGGTATTGGTGCTGCTCATCGGGGGTACGCCGTTGTCATTGATCTCAATGGGAAGGTGGTAGATATCCTGGGTCATTCTGCTGAAGCCCTTCCGGATCACAAAGATGCTAGCAGTGCTGTCTGTGAAAGCAACAGAAGAAAATTCAGTACGTTTATAATATTCCAATATTCATACAGTTCTCTGATTAAAAATCTACCATGTACGCAGAGATTTCTGATGACCCTAATGTTGCTAAAGTCAATCTCAAAGTAAATTGAGTAAATCTGAATTAAGACATGTGGCGTATTCCTACAGATATGGCCTATGAGAACACGCATTTCTTCACGTGCACCGCTGCAATTTGTCACGCGCAGTCACACACTGTAGCAGTAAAGGTCGACTTTTCACAAATAAAAAAAAAAATTATGCTTTACTCAATATCCACCAGGTGACCCACGGAACAACCACCTGTCCATTATCGGGCCAGTGCAAGCATCCTCCATGAAGTTTCAATAGCGAATAATAATATTTACACCACATTATAGACACAGCAGCCAGTATATTTTTTTTACTAAACTGTTTTTTTTTTTACTGTGTTTGTGCATGAAAAGTGCATGTTTAGATGCATGTATTTGTAAGTGAGAGACAGAGCTCTATTGATGCCGTAGGTGGCTGGGTATCATATAATATGAGATATGCCAAGTAAATGAATACATACACTCTTTTTAATGGCACATTCCATAGCCTTCCCCAGCCTTAAGCCTGGTTTATACTTCTGAGTCAAGTGATCGGTGTGACCCACATCGCATGCAACGCGCGTAGCTGTGCATTCATACTTCTGCGCGCTGACACTTTTGTTGCTCTGCAATAACACTTCCGAAACGCTAGTTGGCAGTGAGGTGGTAATGTTCCTCTGTGTTGAGTTTCTTCGCTGTTGTTTTTTTTTTTTTGAATGCTTCTTTGACGTACAAGTGGCTCAGACTCGCTCATTTTGAGGCAGGAACCGTCGGACGTGCAACAACTTTAAACATGAGGTAAACACAAAACAAAACTTTCCATCCGGAGCTCCTTTACTGCACACTTGTAAACATTCGCTTCATCGGCCGTGTAGTTAAATTTTTTGAGAGGTGCCCGACAGCGACACCAACAGCCACGGCGAGGGCTATGCGTCCACACGTAGGCTGCGCCGTAGCATAAAGCAGGTCGCACACCAGAAGCGCCGCTCGGCGCCGCGACACGGCGCGTACATGACAGTTTAAAGTATCACACACCAGACGCGCACATTCGAATGATATTTAACATGAAACTAATCAGATGGCGCTCTGTGGCGCGGCTGAAAAATGAACTGCGTCCTGAGCCGTCGCCGGGCGCCGCTGACAGCCGCCGACTTGCGGCGCCGGTGTGTATATCCTGATAGAAACCTATGTTTAGAATTCTAAATTACATGGCGCTGGGCGGCGCTTCTGGTGTGGGACCTGCTTAAGCGTGCACTTGACGCAGAAGTATAAAACAGCCTTTACACCTGCTCTGTGACAGAGCCCTGATAACATGCAGACATAAGCATGGGCAAGACATACATACATAAATACTGTACTATGACTTCAATTACAAATTAATTTTAGAATCTATTCAATTTGAATTTCGTACCTGTATGTGTCCTTTAGTTCAGGCTTAAATGCCATGAATTAATTTGAAAGTTACTTGTTTCGTTTTATAGATTTAATTTGACGAATCGAGGAACGAATTATTCAATTTCATAAATAATTATTAAAGTATAACTTTAATTAAAAAAAAGGATATGCATTAATAAGACATGGTCGTGGAAGCGGATTTGTAATTTTAATTATGTTCAGAGCTCCATAGTTCAAAATAGGCTAACAGTTAGTTAAACTATAGCATAAGACAACACACACAGCTGCCTAAATAAATAGGCTATAAAACACATAGTTGATCACTTAGGTCTATTAAAATATTATTTAAAAACTATACTAGAAGAAAAAAACCCCGCTCAGCTCCACTCACATGCTCTGGCTGCCACAGTATATCAGTTCAGTATGCTCACTATGTAACAAAACTGCCCCCTGCTGGTCATGTCTTTCTTGTGTTAGACCATTTTTGCTGTGCTGCGCAGTACTGCAGCACGGCGTGTGGTCACATTCATTCACTCATGCATTCTTAGTAGCCACATCTGTATGTTAGCAGCATTATCAAAGTGCAGCCTTTTGCCACATTTTGCGTCAGGATATATTACAGGCATTGGTCAACATTTTGAAATGAATAAAAGAGCTTGGCACTTTCAGCTTTCATAAAATTCCAACATCGTATATGAGAACAAAGAGATGTTGATATATGAAATTCTGGAGGGAACATGAGATGACATAGCACGGGGACATAATGGCATATGACTATATTTTATGGCAATCCATGTTCTAGATCAGAAATGCCCAAAGTAGGGCAAAGTTGGCCCATGGTAACTTTTGATTTGGCTCACCATCCCATCTGAAAAGAAAGGCAGAATGTTGGTGGTTGGGGCGAATGCCTTTGACATTTTGAATGTTGAATTTAACGTAATCTTTTGTTTCTTAGTTTTATTGCTGAGCTACAAAAAAAGCAAGTGAAATTAAATGATTAAATTTTGTAAATGAATCAGACTTTTAAAATGTAAATACTGTCATGTGATTTACTGTAAATCTGACATCTACGAGCATATCAAGGTAAAGGCAGGTGCAGCTTGACTAGTGTTTTCAGCATTGAACTCCATTGTGTTATCAATAGAATTGTTTATGTTTTTACAATAATAAGTTCATTAAAAAATGTTAAAACTGATACTGCATTAGATAATAAACAACATTTTCTTGATTTTGTTTTTAAAAATTATTCAATAAATGAGAAAAATTCCCCTTGGCAAAATTGGCAAATCTGTCCACAGTTCTCAATCAAGTCTGTTTTTTGGCCGTTTATAGGAAAAAGTTTGGGCAACCCTGTTCTAGATTCATTTTTAAGTCAAGCTCTAATGCATATCCAGAATGAGTTATGGAACCGAATCACATGCACACACAACATGTTGTTGAATTCATATAGTAGGGTATAAGGACATCTATGTTGATCCTGTAACAAAAATCCAATCAGCCAATCAGATTCAAGGGATATGTTTACAGCTTATGTTAAGTTTAGGCTTACAGTTGGGGTTATGTGTTTCTACATTATTGTTATCCAACTATTAATCTCCTCTGATTTTAGGAATAAATTACAGTTAGGTGTAGGGGAGGGATTAGATATGGATTATGTTTTAAAAACGGGGATGACGTTCTAGGATCAACACAGATGTTAATCCAGGATCAGATCCTTGGCAAAACTACTACCACCCATACATATACCTGTATACACATACGCACATAAGAAAATAACCTTAGCATTATGAACTACATTGTACCATGCAAAATAGGAAGATGAAAGAAATATCCTAAAATCAACTGATGTAAATGTCAGTATAACCTTGTCTTGTACAGAATAATGTGAATGATTAGATTACTAATGTTCATGTAAACAAACCTACGGACAGACTGTACCGTTCAGCTGATAAGCAGGTAACAAGGATCCAGTAAAATCGCGAGTTGCAAATATGCTGAACAGAATTACAAAACTTTCTCCTCCCTGAGTTTAGGTGTCAGGAGAACTACCCACAGCCACCGGTGAGAGTCAATGAGGTGTGAATCCTCCAATATTAAATTCATGTTTAATATTGTGAACATTTATCAGCTTTTGGAAGTGTAATCAAAGTTAGAGCGGAGGGAGCAGTATTGGTTTTATTTGCAACTGGGAGGGATGGATCAGTGCCAGCGCATTTCCCTGACTCAGTGCAAGGTCACGCTGGAGGCGTAGATGGAGTGAGTTCATTTAGGGGGCCTGGGGTTTAGTCATTTTCACTCCCTCTGGCACCACTTTCTTCAACCTTCAGTGGCTCTGTCAGGGAAGGCCGCTAATGATATGGCTACAACGCTCATATAGCATGACGCCGCGGACAGGCTCGATCAATCTAATGTTATCCATTATAATTCTATATCATATGCTGTCAGTGTGATTACCGCGAGCCGTGTGAAGTATCAATTTGCTGCATTTGAACCTGCGAGAGCTTCTCTGGGTCTTTGTTTACGATGTTTTGATTTTGGGCCACATTTATTGGAAATGCTCTACACCGAGAACTCGCATGAAAGGATCCCTCGTGCCAGGTATGGAGAATAATTGTGTGAGAGGAATTGGCAACAAATACACAATATGTGACTGAAATGTGAGTCTTTTGACCCATTATTACAGCCTTATAACATTTTTGATATATGCAGCCTTGGTTAGCATAAGAGACTCTTTAAGGATCATTAATAACACAAAAGAGATGGCAAAAGTACACACAACCTTTACTCAAGTAAAAGTACAGATACTCATGTTTAAAACCACTCTGGTAAAAGTTGAAGTACTGATTTCACTTTTGTCCTCAAGCAAAAGTAAAAAAAAAGTACGGCTTCAAAAATGTACATAAGTAAAAAGTACCCATTACTACTACATGTTTTAGTTTTACCAGGTAAGTAAATATCCGGTTTTCCTCCATGTATCAACATCCTGATGCAAAATCACGGCATTTTGCGACTGTAAGATCAGGAATAAGATGTGCCATTCATGTTCATACACTCTAAAAATAATCATGTAGGGCTGTATATCTTTATAAATAATGTCTTACATTTTACACTGAATTCTGTCCAAAATATATTGATTTTTTAATTTTATTATTGAATATATTTTATTGAATATATTGAAAATATATTTTCTTTTGATAAAATAAATACTTATCATATTTGACTGCAAACTATTATCTTTATTTATTTATTTATTTATTTATTTATTTATTTATTTATTTATTTATTTATTTATTTATTTATTTATTTATTTATTAATTTATTTATTTATTATTATTATTTTTTGTTTTTGCTTTAGCAGCTCTCATACATAACCTGTTATTTTAGTGCTTTTTTCCAGGGTATTCTGGATAGGCATGGGGCAATAACTGGTTCAAGTTTGACCGTGGTTGTGAAAAGTCAAGGCATAAAACCACAAAAATGTTTTGTTATAACATTTCTAAAGTATATGTACAATTTTTTTAAAGTTTTTTTTATTTTATTTTATTTTTATGTCTTGTAAGGAAATCTGTGTTTTTGAAGCTAATGAATAGAGCAGAAGTCAATAGTTTATTTTAAATTTGTAGCCTGTTTACTGTTTCAAAACACTATAAATGTTTCCTAAAATGTAATATATTGTGTTTATTGGGGGGAAAAGTTGTTGTTTTTTACTAAGACATCTAAAAATAAACTATTTTTACAGCAGTAAACACAATACCATGAAACAGTGATATTTTTATTCACGTTATCATACCATCAGAAACTTGTACTGGCGCATGCCTAACTGTGGATATTTTATTTAATGTACTACCATTAATTCTGTCAAATACATTTATTTTATGGTAATAGAATGCTTATTCTACATACACAGACATGAATACAGCCTACAAAACATTATATTTTATTTACGTGATAAATTCAGGATCTTTTGCAATATGTTTTTATTCATAAATTAGCCAGTATAGCTACTTTTGTTTTTGTAAAACATTTGTTAAAAATAATTGAAGATTAATATACCTATATTGTGTGTAAAATATAGTCAATAAAAACAATCAATAAAAACTGTTAAACAGCATAAATTCTGTTTTAGGAAATATGTACTCATCGAAAAAAGGGAATAAATCTCAATGCACAAAATTATTATGAAGTATTTGATTGTTTTAGTACTAAACGAACAAACACTTTTTTTTTTTTTTTTTTGCAGTATAAGGTTGAAAGACCAGAGAAAACCCTTGCAGGACTAAAGACTGTTTACCTTAAGCATTTCTATGGCATATTTTTGAACTGGAATGTTTCTTGTTTACCAGCGATCTGATCAAACAAAATGTCTTATTACTGTATAAATAGGACAACACCAGTCATGTTTAATTCGCCATCTCCCTCTGTCTTATCTGAGTAGTCATCCTTGCCTTTGTCATAGTAATCTTCATAAACTAGCCTACACAATGTGTGTGATAGCCTTGTTTGAAAAGCCGCGCACTGCAGCATGCAATGACGAAAATAGACTGACTGCATCTAAAAGTGCTCAAATTACGCAATGACAAGAATTAATATATCGTGACACTAAACACATGAAATCAAAACTAACAAGCCTGATTTAAAAAATGTAGGGAGTAAAAAGTACAGAAATTTGTAAAAGTAAAAAGTTGTAAAAAATAGTGGCATAAAGTACTGATACCAGAAAAATCTACTTAAGTACAGTATTTGTACTTCGTTCCCATCTCTGAGTCCCACATATAAATGCAACTGGCATTCTCAAAATCTTGCAACCTCTACAAGGCACACATTCATAACCAGATCTGATGCATTTCCACTTTTTTTATTACAGCAAAGATGATATTCCGTACTCGTAATATGTAGAGTTCATGAACACATATATAATCGGCAGGCCTTCATTATGTCCGTCTGATAAGAGGAGCAGTGTCACAGCCTCTGTGCAGAGAGAGGAGCATAATGGAGCTTCAGATAAATGGGTGGGCAAAACTGCTGAAAACTGTATCCATTTGAAAGCTCCGGATCCTGATAAAGCCAGTCAATCTGAGTAGCCTAATCTGTCTCTGTAATATTGTTGGCTTTTGAAATGGCCTTCTAAAAAGTGTTCATCTCCTCTCTCATTAAAACAGACCAAATGGGAGAGACAGTCATTTTCTCCCTGTCTTTCACTCCATCAACTTCTCTGTTCACACTGATTCGCTCTATTAACCAAGAAAAAAGTGTAAACAGATCTGTGATTGTAAACATTTACACTCTAAATACAATTAAGCCGTGTTCCACTCAGTCAGACAACAATTACATGGAGTTACTGGAATCAGCCATGGATGCCCTTTATTGGATATTTCCAATCTATTGGCGGTCAAAAAGAAATACAGTACAATCAGAAATTAGCCAGTGGAACCAAGTAGTTTAGTCATGACATCAATTTGTAGGTCAACCTAAAAGGCTGTTTCGCTATTGGGTCTCTTGGGGTGTTTAGAATAGAAAAGGTTTCGATTTTTGAGTAAAATGAGGTTTGTGATTTAACATGCATTACATGAAACTAGAGTTGAATTCAAAGTATACTTCAGTGTTTACGTCTATGTCAGAATCCATGTACAGTGTAAGCGACATGAATTGCATTATAAAAACAGTGTGTACAACATTTTTTATTAACCATCTGTACAATGTACCTAGAGCTAGCATAAGTGCTCTGAATTTGTGCACAACTTTTTTCTCCACAAGATGTTAATGCTGAACTGGACCACGTTTCTTAAAACTATCCTTAGCTGACCAAGGTCGCAAAATACGTCATCACAATTATAGTTCAGCGATTTGGCATTTCCCGAATCCGGCGTTCCAAAGCATTTCTGCTTGTGTTCTATTCCTAGTATCCCCTTAAGCCCTATTACTTGTGAACGTTCCAACATCTACGTTAAATGATTATAAATAAAAAAGCTGAAAGTTATTTCTCTCACGTATAATTTGCTTGCGAAGTTCAGTTTTAACAAACTTCAAATCAACAATATTGTACTCCCCTTCATAGTGCACTCCGAAATATTTTGTGCCATTTTGAATCTGTAACATCTCATTATCATTATTATATATATATATAATAATTCTGAACCTGAATGTAATTATGGCAACAAATAAATAAAGTCGTTTTTACATCATTGTTTGACCATATATCTGAATTATATGCTTAATGGGGGGTGTCACGGTGGTACAGTAGGTTGCATGATCGCCTCACAGCAAAAAGGTCATTGGTTTAAAAAAAAAATAAAAAAACTAAAAGTTGTCACTTCTGTGACAGAGCAACTATGGTTTTGGGAAACACTTGTCATTACATTGTTCATTTCCCGAATGATGCATCATACTGTGGTAGTCTAGCCGCAAGTTATGTCATTGTTTGGGAAATGCATCCTAGGATTTTTGTTTCACTGTCAGCAAAGTAAGAGGGATGAAATAAAATAATGACATGTTCAAGTCATGTCCAACAGACTTGTTTTATTTATGTTTCCAAAACTCTGGGATAATTTCAATATCTCAGATGTGCTAGCAATAAACTTTTTTATCATCATAGAGATAAGAATGATTTTTTCTGTGACCGCAATTTTTTAATAGGTTTATCAGCTGCATTGCCTAGCTTGTTGTTAAAATAGTGCATATTTATATTTCTGAACAATTGTTTTAAGCATATTTTATGCTTTATAAGCAGTACAATTAGCAGATATTTGACTAAAATTCCAAAATTGCCTAATTTCTAGCATATTGCGTGTTTAAAAGGTTTAACCTCAAGGGTGTGCTTTAACCATTTTACTTATGGACTTTTTTATTTATTTATTTTTTTCTGAAAACAAAGTACTACAATACAATTAGCTCCTAATCACCACTTCAAAAGTAGTAAGAAATTTCAGATTACACATGAAGGAAGCATTACAAACATGTGAGGCATGTGCTAAAGTGTACATGTGTGAGGAGATTAAAAGTAGTCCAAATTTCTCTCTGTGTGTAACAAAAACAAACACATTCATATCTATCATAACATTTACAGACACTGGACAAAGATGAATCTTTCTAGCATATCTAGTGAACCTTAATAAATGTCTCCCACTCAAACTTTGTCTTAACTCAGAGAGAGAGAAAAAAAAAAGTAGCTCTAAGCCGTTATTTAGCAATGAAAAACAGCAGCCTCCACCACTTGGGGTACTGTATGACTGGATGCAATTTATGTAAACCAAATGGGAACATCTGGAGTGATTTTAATGAAACTATTAGAAACTTCTGAACCCATTGCTTGAAAATGATAGTTCTCTTCCAGGTTTTCTGACTACAAACTGAACAGCTCTATAGGTGGGCAACGGTTAAGTTTGTTAGCATATGGACTACAGTTCATTATCATATCATAGCAGTCATACTGAGAGTTCTGAAACAACACCAAAGCTCGTTGTAAGCAAAGTAAACACACTTGGTTTCTTTGAAGCATACATATTTTAGCTTGTAATTCTACCAAGAGCCATCACATAATGAGTTCATATAAAAGCCGTAAATTTCCCTTAAACTGATCACCTCCCAGTCACGATGGCACTTCTCAGTATGCTCGATCTTAAAGCTTCTTATTTCCCAACTATAGAGTTTCACATATCACAGTAGGTGGGTTCTCAGACCTTCAAACTATTAGACTAAGGAGTGGTGCTGAAGGGTTGTTTTTTGGGTATGCCAAGCAGGATGCCTGAGAAACAGATAGAAACAAGACTGCCTACCAGCTGGGCTTCACCCACGTTTCCAAATCACAGATGGAGAAGCTCGAACGAGAGCGACGCCTTCATAATTAATAAGAGAGGAAGTTGACTTGAGTTTGCCCACCTCATCATGACCTAATTACCAACGCGAGTTTGGCTGGGCGACACTCACTCCTACACACGGGTAAACTCATTTGGTTTGGAAAGAGACTCAAATATTTTGTGTTTTCAATTGGCGTATTTCCTGAGGCAGTTTACTTGGCTTGAAAGAAGCCATCCTTCTGTGGAAATGATCCTATTATGAGGTGCTTTGTGTGTCACGCACCTCTGTTGTCCTTGAGGGAGAAACTGTGGTTGTTGGCGACCTCGGGGGCCAGGCTGAAGTGGAAGTGCTGGCGGTGGGCCATTTCGTCCTTATCCGTGGCGCTAACCGTCTCAATGAGCTGTGGAGCAGAGAGTTCAAATCAGGCCATGTTAAATTGGTTAAAATCACCAGGGCATGCCTTTAAATAAATGTATGCCTCTTTTATCTCTCTTTCATTCTCTCCCTCTGTCTTTTTCTCTTTGTCACTCACTCAAACTTCCAACTGCCTGACAAAGGGAAAGTGAACACTGCATTGATTAAATTTAGACATCAATATAATCTTTCATAATGTTCATTTCAAAACTTTTGATTGAAGTTGTGACCTCTTTATAAGTTAGCTAACTAATTAATAGTTTCCTGAACCTATTTAAAAGCTTTTATTTCAAAGGTAAGTCACATTAGTGACATTACCTTACTAAACCTAAGCATAATATATATATATATATATATATATATATATATATATATATATATATATATATATATATATATATATATATATATATATATATATATATATATATATATATATACACACACACTCATCAGCCACTTTATTTGGTTCACCACACTAGTTCCACCTTTTGCCTTAATCCTTCGTGGCATGGATTCAACAAGGTAGCATGTTGCTGCAGATTTGTCGGCTGCACATCCAAGATGCGAATCTCCCGTTCCTCCACATCC